>NC_056740.1:142231984-142274484 GCF_019279795.1 Protopterus annectens
ACAAAACGTTGGTCAGTCTGCTATTTTTTGTTCTGTCCAAGTAGTAGTGTAGCTGTCTATGTACATCCAAGGTATGCAGTATTCTTTCCCCTCTGTTTTGTGGGTTGGGAAAGAAGGTAGGTAGGTGGATTGCCTGGTTTAAAGACACTCTGGATACCACCTTGGGCATAAATGTAGGATTAGTCCTCATGGACACTCTATCTTGGTGGAAGATTAGGAAGGGTTGCACTGCCATTAAGGCCTGTAGTTCTGAAACCCTCCTTGCTGAAGTAATTGCCAGTAAGAAAGCAGTTTTCCATGACAGGTGTTGTAGGTCTGCTGTTGCTGCTGGTTCAAAGGGTGATAGTGTCAACTTTTCTAGCACAAAGTTTAAGTCCCAAGCTGGCAAAGGTGGTTTCCTTGGAGGTTTTACATTCTTGATTCCTCTGAGGAACTGCCTGAGCAAAGGTGCGAAAAACAGGTGGATCAAAGCTGTATTCTGCTGAAATAGCTGATGCATGTATCTTGATGGAGGAGTAGGACAGGCCTGAATGAAGAAGTTCGGCCAGATACTCTAGAATGTTAGGCATATCTATGTTTGACACATCTTTTCCTCTTTCAGTACTCCAAATGACAAACCTTTTCCATTTTCCAGCATAGTTCCTTCTTGTTGAAGGTCTCGTGCTTCAAGAATAATGTCTTTAACTCTTTGGGAAAGTTCTGGGTTAGCTGTTGCTATGTGATGTTCCATGCAGTCAGTTGCAACGTTTTTAGGTTTGGATGTATGATGCTGTAGTTGTTCTGAGTTAGCATTAAAGGCTTCAGGGGTATTGGCCACATATTGTTCTGAGACATGCTCCTCAGCAGTGGGTACCAGTGTTGTCTTGGCCAGTTCGGAGCTATCAGGATTATCCTTGGACGTTCTTCCTTGATTTTTAGTAATACTTTGTGTATCAAGGGAAGAGGTGGGAATGCATATGCTGTCAGGCCTTTCCAGCTGAAGGAGAGCGAATCCACTTTCCATGCCAGTGGGTGGAATGTCCTTGTGCAGAATTTTTTGAGCTGGTGATTGAGAGGTGATGCAAATAGATCTATCTGAGGCATTCCCCATTTCTTTGAGATGGTCTTGAAAATGTCCGGGTGCAGTTTCCATTCGTGGGCATCCGATGTGGTTCTGCTTAATATGTCTGCTAGAGTATTTTCTTTTCCCGGTACAAATATTGCCTGTAACTGGATGTTGTAGCTGAGTGCCAGGTTCCACAGCTACAAAGTCATTCTGCATAGGGGGTATGAATGAGTGCCTCCCTGCTTGTTGATGTACCACATGACTGTGGTGTTGTCTGTCCTTATCATCAACTGGCCCTCTTTGAGAAATGGTCTGAACCTTTGGATTGCCAGTTTTACTGCCAGCATTTCTTTTAGGTTGATGTGCAGGTGAAGTTGATCCTGTGTCCACAATCCTTGCGCATTTGTCCAGCATGTGGGCCCCATCCTAGGTCTGAAGCGTCTGTTGTGATGGTCTGGCTTGCTTGACATCTGCGAAAGGGTAGGCCTGGGTTTGTCTGGCATGCCTGAGCCCACCATAGGAACTCCTGTTTTAAGCATGGAATTAGTGGGATTTCTGTTTCTAGGCTGTGACTGTGTTGGGACCATAAATTCTTTAGGTACCACTGTAGTTTTCTCATATGTAGTCTGGCAAGTGGGACCAAGATTATGCATGATGCCATGAAGCCCAAGGCCTGCAGTACTTTTCTTGCTGTTAACTTGTTCAGCTTTGTTAGTGCCAAGAAGTAAAGAGGGAGTTCTTTTTGTTTTTCTGCAGTTAGGAATGCCATTTGTTTTACTGTGTCCAATTCCGCACCCAAGAATGTCCTTGTTTGGGATGGTATCAGCCTTGACTTTTGTAGATTGACTGTGTATCCCAGTGCTTGTAGCAAGTAAATGACCCTTTGTAAGTCTGTTGTCAGCTTGCTTTTGTTGTCCCCTTGTAGCAGGCAGTCGTCCAGGTATGGGTAAATTTGAATTCCCTGTAGTCTGCAATGGGCGATTACTGATGCCAGGCATTTTGTGAATACTCTGGTAGATAAGCCAAAGGGCAATGCTGAGAATTGATAGTGCTCTGATCCTGCAAGAAATCTGAGGTATCTTCTGCAGATTGGTCGAATGGGGACGTGCAGGTATGCCTCCTTGAGATCTAGAGTTACCAGCCAACACTCCTTGCCCAGCATGGGAAGAAGTTGCTGTAGGGTCAGCATTTTGAATTTTGGGACAATGATGTATGTATTTAAGGCGGACAGGTAATTGGTCTCCAACTTTTTTCCTTTCTTGGAACTAGGAATAGTCTGGAGTAGAACCCCTTGCCTTGCTCTGCAGTTGGCACTTTTTCCACAGCTCTCATGTTTGCTAACTGCATTATCTGTTGTAGAGCCTCTTTTTTGATTTGGAGGTAGATTTGGCATTCCTCTTTTGATTGGTAAAGTGTGGAAGTGGAACCGGTATCCTTGATCTATGGTTTGTAAAATCCACTTGTCTTTTGTTATATAGTGCCAGTTCTTTGAAAATAAGGTTAACTTTCCGCCTAGAGGAGCTGCTATTTGTTCCCTGGTAGGCGGTTAGGAGTAAGTCACTGTGGTTGTGTTGATGTAGTGGCAGTGGTTGTGTCTGTGCCTCTGTTGTTACCTTGCCACTGTCGTCCTCTGTAGGCACCTCCTCTGGATTGGTTTCTGCCTCTGGAGCGTCTGTTTCTGCCCCTTTGAGATCTTGTGGAGTCAGGAAAGGACCAATTTTTGGCAGGCCAGTTCCTGCTAAACCTTGGGGTTGAACCTGCAAGAAATCTTTAACCGTTTGAGCAGATTTTGCCTTTTCTTCCATTTTCTTCATAACCTGCTGGGCAGGTGTACCAAACAAACTTGTCTTATCCATAGGAGCATCTAGTAACTTTGCTTTAACATGATCCGGTAAAGCTTGCTCCTTTAGCCATGCATGCCTTCTTATCACTGTGCCAGTCATGGCTGATCTAAATGAAGCCTCCAGTGCATCATAGCCACATTTTAAGGAATGGTTACTAACCTGTTGTATGTTATTTACCATTTCTAATACATATTTCTTATCAAGAGATTCATCAGTGGTTAGCTTTTTAGTTAACTGATCGAGCATAAACTCTTGGTATTGTATCATGTGAAACTGACAGTTTAAAGCTCTAGCTGAGAGAGTAGCTGAAGTGTAGACCTTTTTGCCCCATCTGTCTAATGACCTTGCTTCCCTTTCAGAAGGAATAGGGTTTTTAGCTATGGTCGCGGCTACTGCCTTGGGACCCTGGGATATAGTTTCGGGGTCTGCAAGAGGGGCCCTGTAAAGGTGGTGATGAGTGTCTGGCACCTTGTAAAATCTGTCTGGTTTGGCAGGGGCTGGAGGTAAAGAATCTGGTGCGGAGCAGACATCATTGAAAGCATCATCCACCACAGAGAACAGGAGGTATAGCTAAGGGCCTGTGTTGTGGAAGGTGCAGAAAGGTCCTAAGTCTTTTTCTGGAGTCTGAAAAATCCTGTTGCTGCCATTGGAACTGCTCTCGCATGGCATGTAAGGTTTCCCCAAAGGAAAATTATTCTGGTGGGGAAGCAGCTGGAATGGATTCTTCAGCATCAGAGTCTTCAAAATTGGAGAAAGGAGCCTCTGGCTGGTCAGTTATGTCTGATTCATCGGCTGAATCATCAGATGACACTGGCTCAGGGGGCTCTGCCCTAGGTCTCTTCTCTGGGGGCTGAGAGGCCCTGTCTGGGTGAGATTGAGATCCTCTAATTAATGAAATTAAATCTTCTGCCAGAGTAAGCATTTGAGAACTAGAGGAGGGCCTGGTTGTAGGGGGTTTAACAGGCACTGTTTTAGTAGTCTTGGCTGCTTTAGCCCTGGCGAAGGCCTTAATGGACATGGCTGCTGGAGGCCTAGCAGCACCACGTGCTGGGGTAGAGACATCCAAGGGAATGGTGTCTGATAAGTCAGTGGCAACCACCGTAGTGGGTAAAATTTCTGAGGCCGATTCAAGAATGGTAGCAGTGGGCTCAGTTGTAGAGATAGATTCAGCTGTACTTTGATCAGTTTTCTCGGTTTCAGCCGAAACCGAGACACTCGCGGTTTGCTTAACCATGGTTTCAGCCGAAACCGCGGACCGCGAGTGTCGGTCTTTATCTTTGCGTTTTTTGGCAGATTGGGTAGTCGGAGGATCGGACGGCATAATGTACGCAAAATCAGAACCGAAAAACTGTTCAGCAAACTCCAACCGACGCCTAAGCGTTCGTCGGTTGAAAGAAGCACAGGCCGAACAGGCTGCTACGTCGTGGGCTGGGCCTAAACAAGGCAGACAATAAGAGTGGAAATCTTTATGAGGTATTTGTTTCCCACAGGTTAAACAATTATTAACTTTTTCTGACATCGGCTGAGGCAAGAAAGAGTCCCCAGCGGGTACTTAGCTTTAGAAGTCTTGGTAGTATTCGGTAGAAGTAATCTCTGGATCCGACCGACCGGCACTTGCGAACAGCTTCTGCTTGAGCGCAGCAAGAAAGACTGGGGAAAATGGCGTCGGCTGATGCCTTTATACCAGACCAACAGTGATGACGTCGGGTGAAGTGCGACATCAGCGGACCCGGACTTTGGAATCCGGCCGACTGAAGGGCTGCCTGACGACAGGACAACCCCAGTTGTTATGACTGCAGATGCATCCATGAAGGACATCCAAAATGAGACATTCCCCCAATGACCCATTCTGCAGTCTGTCCTAATATGCACAAGCACCAGAATGCAAGAATTCCATCGATAAACCCTTCACAGAAGGTAACACATGTAGGTCCAAGGAAGAAGGAAATTTTATCCCTTATACAAAATGGCATCACTTGTTAGAGCCTCTTTTACATTTATACTTTTGAACAATTTTCCAGTAGCCAATGAAACAAACCATATGAAGCAATCATGACAAAACTGCCCAAGTCAGGAAATTACAACTATAAAAGGGCACATGAACTTGTGTTATTGCGATCCACCAATATAAGGGCACTCAAACTTCTGTCATTGCAATCCCCCAATAACACCAAGAATAAAGGAATACAAGTTTCCATTTTTTTTTGTGGTCATTCTTTTCCTAGTTGCAACCATGTGCCACTGCAGCATTATTGAGAAACATTGCACAAAATGGAAAAATGTAAACCAAGAAACTGATTTCGACTACTATTTACAGATGTATTGTTGTTAAATTTTACATTTTACAGGGAATAAATGGCACAAAAATTGTAACTTGATGAATACTACATAACTGCCAGCATTCTCAATGGAAGTGCATAGAACTAACTACTGTGTATTTTCTACTCATGTCATGCAAATTTTCCCCCTTATCTTCTTTCCAGCTCAAAATATGAAATCAGAGTGGAAGAAGTGCTCATGAACATCATTCGTACATAATAGTAGTAGTTTATCTGTATCAAACTGCAGTCATTCCAACCTGCAAATGAATGATTAACTGCACCTCTTCAAACAAGATGAAAGATGGCCAGTTTCCAGGATCTCTGAGTAAGCCTATAACAGCAGTTTTGAAATATATATAACCAAGAAGCAAGCTTTTACAACCTCATTGTTAGTATTTTCACAGGTGTTTCTCTTCATAGCAGTAAGACAGAAAAAAAAGCAGAAGCCTGCTCTCCCTTGCACAGTGAAACAGAGATAAAATCTCATTAGTGGAATGAATCCAAAACTGTAGCCTCATCCAACCTACTACTTTCCCTTTACAAAAAGCAAACCATGTAGAACTGAAACATGATACAAGCCCCATATGAATCTGTGACCTACTTAGGGTACATCTGGTTGAATTTTCAAAATTAGCAAATAACCACTCCGTAGCAGAATAACCCAAGATTTCTAAGATTTCCATCGATAAACCCTTCAGCAGCCTTTACAAATATGCACAACAAACAAACTGACATATTACCCGCATGACCCCTTCGGTAGTATGTCCAAGTATGCACAAGAACCAAAATGAAACATTCCACGCAATGACCCCTTCAGTACTATATCCAAGTATACACAAGCACTAAAATGAAACATTTGCTACATGATCCCTTCAGTACATACCTCTCAACCTCTTAGAACAAGAAATCTAGACAAAGCCATAACTAAAAGTGGGACAGAGAACCCTAAATAGGGACAATTTTTAAATATTGCTCTTACAAACTTAGAAAATTGAACAAGTTTTGCATTAGCATGACTTTTCAGAAGGGTATGAAGTCCAGAGATTTATTCTCTATTCCCCATCCAGAAGATTCAAACCCATGATTAGCTCTGTTCCTTGTCTCATCTCATTACACTTACACCTCATGCCACAGACATTAATGTCTGCTTTTCTTACAAGAAGCTACTTCACTTACAACACTGTCTTTTCTTAGTCTAGTTGTGAGAAACTACATCACATAATTGTGCATTAAGATCCCAGGACTAGATGCCACTAAAGTTAAAAAGATTGAACTACAGGAACAGATGCAGGTGAGAAAGATTCAGGGACATTCCACTCAATTACCTTTACACATAAGGAATTAACTAAACTAAGTAGTTCAAATCCAAACTTCTGAAGCATGTATCTTGTCTTTACAGATGTCATTTATTTAGAGGTGATGGTTGCTTACATTGCCACATCAAATGCTCTCTGTTTTATTCAATTGTGCAAAACTGGCATTGGGCTCTTTTCATAGCCTTTGGATTACTCCAACTGTGTGACTATGTAAAATGCTTGCAATTTTATAACAGTCAGTTCCATTCCGTCTTGTTTTGCCGTAAGAATCCTAGTAGCTGAAGAATGAATGAGTATATTCTGAGTGCAGTAAAAAGCCACAATTACTGAAGCACATTAATTCAAGAGAGAATGGAAATGAAAGAGTCTTTTTTTCACATATGTATTCTTGTTTTCAAACTGTCCACGAGTATTTTCAACTACCAGGATTCTGATGCCAAAACAAGACAACAAACTAAAGAAGAGGAAATCGGGTCGGGTAATAAAAAGCGTCACCCTGGAACCATAAGGCTCAAGTCAAACGGGGGACACAGTACGAAGCTGCTGACAACAGCTAATGGCGGTGCCCGTGGCACCCTAGCGTCCTCTGCAACGGCAATAGCACGGAGGTGCAATTAATACATGGAAAATCACCACTCATTTCCTTGATTAACTGTAATTCTTCAGAGCTTGACCCAAGAACTAATGATCCCTCTCATTCTCCATTTCCCTACACTCCGGTGAGATAGGCAGACAAGACCCGATCACACACAGCACTTCAGAGCACATTTTAAAAACTAACATAAGCCGATAATAAATTTCTGCAGTATTACTTACCTAATAATCTGTGCTAGGAAAGAAAATCGTAGAAGACGATTTAAACCCACCGCAGCTGCTGCACTTGTCCAAATGCCGAATCTGTAGGCTGTAGTCCCGATTCTGTAGGCTGAAATACTGGGGAAAGCAGGTATCTGGCGCAACAAGAAAATAGAGGGATCCAGCAGCAATACAAGTGAAATCTTGCAATGTTAATAAAAAAAGAAGGGAATATCTGCTGCTGGAACCCTCTATTTATTGCTAAAAAACAATAAAAACAGCTCTAGGGTGGAGGTGTTATGCAAGTGGTGGCTTGGATTTCCCTACTCTGACTGGCTGCCACCACTTGCTTCAGGAAATGCAGACAGAATAGCTTTGGTGTCAGCGGAGGAAAACACAGTACATGCTAAATCGACTTACTCAAAGTATTTCAATACATATGCTTACTGTGATGTGAAAGCTAAGTTGAGAAGGCAACTGACAAAGTTTAGTTACTTTCTCAACTTAGTTTTCAGATGAAAGGACTGAAATAGGACTGGGAAGTTACTTGCATCTGTGGAAGGCACTCAGGGGTAATTTCATGAAATTACAAACGTCTCATAGCAAGCTCGGATCAAAGCACAGCGGCACTATGAGACGTTAGTCGGGGTTAATGAGTTAACTGGAGGTCTAAGTAGAAAGGTACCTTTATGGAAGGACTTGCAAAGTTTTGAAGAGGCTAAAGAAGACATGTTTTCCCCCACATGAAAATTAGAAATGGCAGCCAATTAAACTTTCACTGTGGAGAAACTGGCCCCTTGATGAAAAATTCCTGCCAGAAACTCTAGTACTGCAGACATTGGAGCTGTGAAAGGATCCAAGGCATGCTGCGAGGTCCACATAGAGAAATCCATATTTCTGGTGGAAGAGTTGTGAGCCGCCACCAAAATATCCTTAACTGGAGAAGATAAACCAAGAGTCCTAACAATCATGGGAACTGAAGCAGCCAAGCATTGAGCTTCAGACTGTCCAGGTCTGGATGAGGAAACCCTGAGGGATGAGAGATAAGATCCAGAACTGAATCCAACATCCATGGTGGAACTAGTAGATGAGACCATAGGGAGGGGAACCAGACTTGGCGAGGCCAGAATGGGGAGATGAGGATTACAGTGCTCCCCAGCCTGCAAGCTTTCTGAAGAAACTTCGACATGAGGGGTAACGGAGGATAAGCATAAAGAACTCCAGGAGGCCAAGCATGAATTAGTGCATCTCTGGGGGCCTTCCCCTGAGGGGGGTTCAGAGTGAAGAACTCACTGCATTTCGCTTTGGAAGGAGATGTGAAGAGATTGCAGCAAGGGTGACTCCACTTTTGAAAGATCTGTTCTGCTACTGAAGGATTCAGAGACCACTAGTAAGGCATCAGAATAGATCTGCTGAGCCTGTCTGCTAGAATGTTGAACCACCCCAGAATGTGCTTTACCACCCAAAAATGGCCAGTGGAGATTGCCCATTCCCACATTCTCAAGGCTTCATGACAGAGGAGATAAGATTTGGTTCCCCCTGTTTGTCGATATACCAGACCACTGACATATTGTCTGTCTGAATTGCGATCGTTCCTAGAGGAAGATGAGAATGAAGGGCATTGCAATGCAAGAAGAACCACTCTCATCTCCAGGATGTTGATATGCAAATTGGTCTCAGATGGGGACCACATGCCTTGGACTGTCCTTCATGAGCAATGCCCCCCCAACCCTAGCTGGGAGGCGTCCATGGTCACAGTGGCTTTGGGAAAGGCCAGAAGAAAAAGATGTTCCTTCAGCAGGTTCAGAGACTGAATCCACCACCAAACAGAGTCCCTGCACACTCAGGAGATACGAATGGGATGAGACAAAGGTAGATCTAACAGAGACCACTGAACCACAAGGGTACATTGGACAATTCGCATATGAAGGCAAGCTAAAGGTAACAGGTTGATTGTGGCCACCATAGACCCCAAAGCTCTTAGAACTGCTTCTGCCTTCGGAACTTGGACTTGAAGAATATACAGGATGTGCATCTTCAAACTGTGTATCCTGTCTGGGGTGAGGAAAACTTTCATTTGAATGGTGTTCAACTGAGCCCCAATGAAGTCTAGAACCTGAACTGGAGCCAGTGAAGATTTGTTTTGGTTTATGGTGATGCCCAGTTTGTTTGCTAGATGAAAAAAGCAGTCCCTGGCCTGAAAAAGTAGATGCTTGGAAGGGACAGTAAAGAGCCAATCGTCCAGGTAAGGGAAGACCTGAATACCCTAATGCCTCAGGTGAGCCATCACCTTGGTAAACACCCTTGGGGGCCGTGGTCAGACCAAAGGTAAGGGCTCTGAACTGATAATGACTGCCTTCTAGCTGGAAGCGGAGGAATCTCCGAAAGCATCTGTCCATCTTGATGTGGTAGTACGCATCCTGGAAGTCTATCGAGCACATCCAATCATTTGACTGCAGATAGGGCAGGATGGATAGAAGAGTGACCATCTGGAATTTTGTTTTGGTTACCAACAGGTTCAAGGTGTACATATCTAGGATAGGTCTGATGTCGCCCGTTTTCTTTGGCACGAAAAAGAACCTGGAGTAAATGCCTGATCTGGATTGGTCTGGGGGGACAGGTTGGATAACCCGTTTGATTAACAGCTTTTTTATTTCTAGTGCTGCTTCCTCCCTTTGTGCGGTTGGAACATCTGGGAGGTATTTCTTTGGTCGTGGTGGTTATTTGAATGGGCTTTGAACGGGATGAAATATCCTCTGGATATAATTTGCAACACCCAGCGATCTCTTGTAACGGACTCCCGTTAGGTGTAGCGACAGGTGACCACCGACTGCCTCCTGACACAAGCAGTCGGGCAACCCTTCAGGGCTGCTGCCCAGGTTTCTCCGAGAAGGGTTCCTGGGACCTGAAGTTTCTAGGACCCCTCTACCTCTACGGCAGCGTCTGTCATAACCCCCTCTGCCTCTGGGGGAAAGTGAGTCCTGAGTGTCTCGGGAAAATGCCTGAGACTTCCGGAACCACATATTCTTCATCCCTTGCTAATTCCTGGAAAAGGATCACTGAGAGGAGGAGAAGCAGATTCCGACGACAGTGTCTTCTCGTCCTTCTCACTCTGGACCAGAGTTTCTTTAACAGATTTCCCAAAAAGGGAAGAACCATTGTAAGGGGCATTTGTAAATGAAACCTTAAAGGGTTCCGAGAATTGACAAAGCCAGAGCCAGGTTTGGTGCCTGATGGCAATGCCTATCCCGGCAGTCCTTGCATCTAGGAGCAGGTGCATGGACATATTCGAAACTGCTTTAAGAGTGGCTATTCACATGGAGAACTTTTTTGTCCTCCGCCATGGACTCTGGGGTCGACTCAGCGACTTACCTGACCAAGTCTTGCTGTAATTGAATGACGTGTGCCATGTAGTACAGCACCCTTACCGAGAAGGTCGCTGAAGCATACACCTGCTTCCCAAAACAGTCCATCGCCCTTCATTCATGATCAGGAGCGTAACCGTGGAGCTCTCCTGTGCAAGCTCCTTCATGGTGGAAGCTGCCAAAACCATAGCATCCACTGAGAGCCCTTATTTCAGCACATCCTGTCTGATGGAGGACTCAAAATCTTGTTTGGGCACTTAGGGATTGGCTCCATGGTGTCCGGTTCCTTCCATGCCCTAGATGTTATAAAATCCACTAAAGGATCTGCAGGAGGGGACACCCAAGAGGTAGATGGGCCCGTGCCAAATGCCTCCAGGAACACTGAGTCATCCGAGGTTGGCTTGGGGACAGACCACCCCCCCTTGGCGGAGGAGTTCCATGATGTCTATAAAGGAGACATCCTCAGGGGGTGACCTTGGGGAACCTTCCCCCTCCTCCAAGTCAGTGTCTTCAGTGAGGGACTCTGGTGGAGAGTCTAAGTGTCTCCTCTTACATGCTTGTTTGTGAGGGACCTCCTCAGTGGGACTCTCTGGAAAGGACTTGCAAACTTCCTGTTGATCCTGTGGGGGAGCCTCCTGAGGCAGAATGGTCACCGGCTGTCCATGAGAGGGCAAGGCAGTCGGGACCGCACCCAAAGTCAAGGGGGTCTGGACTGAGTCCGAGGATGAGATGGTCAAAGGTCTCAAAACCGAGAGAACCCTCTCCACCATGTCAAAGGCTGAAGGGGAACAAACCTCCTGGGAGATACCGGTGGGGGCCA
Source organism: Protopterus annectens (assembly GCF_019279795.1). Lineage (NCBI taxonomy): Eukaryota > Metazoa > Chordata > Ceratodontiformes > Protopteridae > Protopterus > Protopterus annectens. The sequence continues at coordinate 142,243,491 of NC_056740.1, forward strand.
TCCCCCTCTGACCCGACAGGGGAGTCAAAGCCGAGACTCTAGGAGCCGAGGAGCCGAGAGGGATACTGCACTTTGAAACACTCGGAGCTGACAGCACCCCCTCAGATCTGACCTCAAGACTACAGCTCCGAACTAGTCAGATCCGACATGCTCAAGGCAATGGCTGGTGTTGAGGTACATGGAACTGTCGGCGCCGACCCCGAGGGTCCTCAGATCCAAGGACTCCAAAACCAATGGTCTGATCAGAGTAGTTACAGCTGTAAAAAAAAAAGGCTGCGAGCTCCCCCTCCAGAGGGAGAGGGTGCATGCAAGACCCCCATCTGGATTTGAGTGTGGATAAATCTCCGCATCATCTTGTCCATCTATGCTTCACTCAAGCTTTGGGTGGAGTGGGAAGAAGCTGCCACCAAAACAGGTCTGGAATGCCGGTGGAGAGAGGACCTAACTGGGGACCAGATGGGGGTTTCCTCCGGTTCCAGGGAGAGTCTAGGAGTCCATAGCTGAGGAGACCCAGGCCTGGTTGGAGGCCTCATTTTCAGTGCCGGACCTATCTGAACAGAGCGGTCGGGGGGCCACTTTCATGGCTTGTCCTTCTTGGTCTTCTCTCTCTCCCTGGAGCTCTTAGCAGGAGTTTGAGACTCAGAGGCTGGGGAGGAGGAAGAAGATGCAGCTGCGGCTGTTCCCCTGGAGGAGGATTAAAGTACTACTGTCACCAAGGAGGGAAGTAGGCCTTTTAATATTAGTTTGTCCCCCCTGTCCTTCAGTGCTCTGGGGTTGAACCCAGCACAGATAGGACAGGAAGTCTGAAGGTGCATTGCTCCCAAAGCTTATGGCCGCATTTTGTGAACCCTGATTTAGGGGCTTCTGACATCCCTAAAATAACACACACACACACATTGTGTATATATATATATATATATATATATATATATATATATATATATATATGTGTGTGTGTGTGTGTGTGTGTGTGTATGTGTGTGTGTATATGTATATATATATATATATATATATATATATATATATATATATATATATATTACACACACACACACACACAAACACACGATAAAAAAGACAGAGAAGAAGTGGAAAGAAGAACTTTTTTCTGACTGATGACTGTCACAGGGAGGTAAAGAAAGAAAACAGAGATTATAGCAAAAAAAATTCGCAAAAGTTTACTCACAAAAACCCAACTAACGCTAAGAGCCCGGACCATGCTTGTTGCTTCACTAGTGGCAAATGAGATCTGAAGGGAGGAAGGAGATGGAGGCATTATGGGTAAGGGGAGGAGTTGGGAGCTCAGATCAGTAGCTGGAAAATGTGGCCATCTCAGATCCGATTCGGATCCGAAACCCAAAGGATCTCACAGGTTGAAGATCAAATGAAGTCAACTATTTCATGTCAACTAACAATGGGCAAAACTGCTATTCAAATTATAGCTTGCTACAGATCACCCACCATGTCCCAGGACTCCCACTCCGCATTCCTGGAAACATTGGGAAACATAAAGGTCCTACCAAACACCCTGATGTTGGGTGATTTCAATTACCCAAACATTAACTGGGAGAACTACTCAAGTACAAACTCCCTTGCCCAACATTTCCTAGAATTTATAAACTCAAACACCCTGGATCAACTGGTCAACTCCCCCACCAGAGGTGACAACATATTGGACCTGGTCATCACCAACATGGGCGACCGGCGTTCCACACCGGAGGTCAACCCCTCACTTGTTAGATCTGACCATACACTAATCACTCTGGATATCCACATTCCGCCACCACCCCTGGTCAAAGAAACCACCGTGAAAAACTTTTCAAAAGCAAACTTCATGTTACTTAAGACAGAGGTAGTAAGTTTCAAAGCCCCCATGGTAAAGGATAACGTTGTCCAAGCTGCAAAATCCTTTACTAATGCACTCTACAGGCACCTACAAGAATGCATGGATTGTGCTATCCCAAACAAAACCAAGACTCACTCCTCCAAGAAAAGGAAACCAGTCTGGTGGACCCCTGCCATAAACAAGCTATACAACAGAAGGAGGAAACTAGTACAGAAAAGAGTAAAATCCCAAGAAGGGAAGACATCCCTGACCAGTATCAGCAAGAAACTACGTTCTCTCATAAAATCATCCAAGGCTAGCTTGGAAAGAAAAATTGCCATGGACTCCAAAGATAACCACAAGGCATTCTTTAGCTATGTCAAGAATCTAAGTGGCAATTCTCAGATCTTAGTGCAGAATGGCACAAAATACACTGAACCGACCGACATAGCCAACATCCTGGCAGACAGGTTCAGTGCAAACTTCACCCCCTCTCACCCCCAAAAGGGCCCATAACTATACCAGAAGAATGTAGTGCCCCTGAAATCACAGACACTCAGGTTAAAACAGCCCTCTCCAAAGCCAAAAACACAGCATCAATGGGACTGGACGGTGTCCCAGGCTGCATCCTACACAAGCTCAAAGATGAACTAACCCCTCAACTAAACACACTGTTTAAACTCAGCCTCTCCACAGGCTACGTGCCCACAGAGTGGTGCACAGCAATGGTTATTCCACTCCACAAAGGTGGAGCCACAACGGACCCCGGGAACTATCACCCTATAAGCCTGACTAGCTTGGTCTGCAAAGCTATGGAGTGCATCATCATGGATCTCATTAACAGAGACATTGGAAACCTCCAAACACTGGACCCTACCCAGTTCGTCTTTGTTAAAGGCAGATCATGCCTCCTAAACCTGGTGGACTTCTTTAAGACAGTTACCAAGGCTATAGATGAGGGAAAGGTGGTCCACACAGCCTACCTAGACCTTGCAAAGGCCTTTGATACCATTCCCCACTCAGGTATTATAATCAAGCTCACCAGCCTGAACATAAACCCCTATGTCATGAGATGGGCTGCCAACTGGCTCATGGACAGAACCCACATGGTAAGAGTTGCGGGAGCTAGGTCTGACTCTAAACCAGTTACAAGTGTTGTTCCCCAGAGCTCAGTCCTAGGACCCCTCCTGTTCGGCATATACTTCTCAGAGGTACAGGCAAGCACAGGAGGACTATGGCTGACCAAGTTCACAGACAACTGCAAACTAGGGGCTATAATTGACTCTCCGGCTGACACAGACATCCTCCAAAAGGGTCTCAATGAGACAGATACCTGGTGTCAAAACCATGGCCTCAAGCTAAATGCCAAAAAGTGCATAGTCATCCCCTTTGGAAAAAACAAAGTACCCACAAACTACCACATAGGTGGTAGCCCCCTAAATACAGAATACCTAATAAGGGATCTGGGGACCCAAGTAGATAGTAACCTCTCATTTGATAATCACATTGCCAAAGTGGCTAGAAAATCATTCCATGTGGCCCACCTAATCACAAAAGGGTTTACATCCAGATCGAAAGAGGTCATTGGGCCCCTCTATGCATCACTCATCACACCCATCATAGAGTACAATGCCCCATTTGGGATGTACCTTACAAGACACCTGCAACAACTGGAAAGACCACAGAAGTACCTCACAAAGAGGATCACTGGCCTCAAGCAGATACCCTATGCAGCTCGACTGAAGAAACTCCAGCTGTACACGGTTGCATACCGCCTACTCAGAGGTGATCTCTGCCTGACATACAAAGCCATGTCCAACCCAGAATTGATGGACATGCTCCACCTAAAGAAAACCATATCCCCTAGAGCCACACGCTCCATGGATCTAAACCTCACCACAACAATAAATAGGATGTGCTGGAGGGATAGAATCCTGTCCCAGAGACTGCCCATGCTCTGGAACAAGATTCCAATCTACATTAGGCAGAGCTCCTCGCTAACCCTCTTCAAGAGAAACCTTGACGAGTGGATGGGAAACAGTAATTTTACCCCAGGGATCACTTCAATGGCTCTGCTGAACAGAGGCACAGGGAACTAATCTAAGGGGGCAGCGAAAGCCAACACATTTCGGCTAGGCTTATAAATGCCTTTGGGCGGATAGTCTAGTACTTACCTATGAACCTATACAAAAAAATTATGCATATTTTTTACAAGATGTCATATCTATACAAAAAGTGGTGAGTGGGAAGCAGCCAGGCAGGTGTTTAATCTGCAGTTGAAAGAATGCCTTCCGCATCCAGGACTGTTGGCAGAAAACAGACAGCGAGAGAGTGAGAAGTATTTTGTGAATGACCAGCTATGGTAGGGTTTTTAGTGGGATGAACAGATGTTAGTGTGATGTCCATTAGCTCAAATGATTAAGCAACTGGGCAATGTAAATGTTTCATGAATATGTGTGGGTTTGAATATCACTGTAACCTATTTATAACTCTCAGGATGGCAGAGTGGTCTAAGGCAACAGACTCGGTGATTAAATGCCTTCCAAGGCAGATGGTATTCTGGTCTCCAGATGGATAAGTGGGTTCAAATTCCACTTCTGACAGCTATTTTGGGGTTGGTGCAATGATTAAGGTGTTTCCTCACAGACATAATCTATAGGGTTTGATTCATATCTTTGAAGGAAATTGGCTATGCTTAAAATTGCCACAAAGGCAGAAAGTCTAGTACTTACCTATGAACCTATGAAAGGGATAATCAGCAGTCATACAAAATGTTACAGAATAATTGAAAAAAGTCAAAGGAGACTAAGAATGGGAGGGAAAATTAAGAGAGAAAAATGTAGAAATGTTAAGGCCTCTAGTATACTATGAAGTCCAGAAGATTTATAGTACTTACATGGAAATGTTTACACAGGTATTTTTACACTCTATACTTCAGAGGATTTTCCCTCCAGTTGAGAGCAGATGTTAAGATATGAAGGGAATGAGAAAGGAAACTGGGAACATTTTTTTCAAGAATCTGTGGACTTAGTCAAGTTTAAGGGCTTCCTACAGAATATCCTGACACAATATTTGGGCGAGGCATTTTAATTGAAGTGGGGGTACAGCACTGATCACTTTGGACCTGCTTCATGCTATGCTCAGGAGTGATGTCTGGTTAAGTGAATGTTTAGAGTAACACAGTCAGTCAAAAGAAGGCTGTGGGAAATCAAATCATGGACCACAAGAGGCAGCTTAACAGCTCATAGCCTTAATCCCTCTGACAACTGCCAGGGTGTCAGATATTACATTAACTTAGATAATGTTATTGAGTTAGTATCTGGGTTTAGAACTGACAAGAACGATTAAGGCCTTTTTAAATTTAATGTTATTAGTAGCCAAAAGAAACAAGAATGTGGAAATTAAAAACTAAACCAGCTGTAAATGAAGCACTGAATATTGTAAAAGAAATATAGAGCTGGGATCATTAAAAGGTGGAGGAAGTAATTTTCATAGGAAAATTGGTATCTGGGAACAATATACAGAAAACAAGATGTCATATCTATACACAAATACAGAAGAAATTGACATTACAGAAAAAAATATAATTGTATTTGTTAATAAACTGAAGCATATAAAGGGAATGCCCTATTAATTTTCCTTTACAAACCACAAAAAAAAAAAAAAAAAAAACAGAAGGGCAAGAAGTCATAATTTAAAATACTTCATTGCATTTTTTAAGTTGGACAGTTTAGGTTCACCCCTACTTCATGAACATCAGAGTGCATAACTAGTGACAAAAGTCAACTATTACACTGTTGAGGTAAAACAGAAAACTACCATTAAGTTAATCAAAAATGGATTACAGTGTGGTAGATCGAAATATCATTAAACTGAATGTAAAACAAACAACATGATATTTTGGACCTACTAAAGGCTGCAAAAAGAAAGCACATCACTTTTGCAATTTTTACAATAAAACACCTCCATAACACTAGCTTCTAATCTGTAAGACTTGTGACAGTGTTATAAAAAGTTATTTTTTTAACTTAAGGTGTAGGGTTAGGGTAAGCATGTATTACTAAGAATGGGAATGAGACTTTGCCACTACCACAAAACAAGACAGTCTCAGACACACAAAGGCACCAACACATACATACACCACAAAAACTATCCCTTTGCTTAATCCTAAAACACATGCAATCACACATATACTAAATCTATACTCTTCTCTAACCCTTTCCTGCAAATATTTGTGTATATATATATATATATATATATATATATATATATATATATATATATATATACATATACATATATATATATATATATATATATATATATATACACACACACACACACACAAACACAGCCATTGTATACACCCCACTTACCTGTCACAACAAAGCGCACATCCTGTAAATCATCCATTCAATAAACCAGACATTCGAACAAACAAACAAACAAACCTGTACTTCAGGATGTCAAACAATGGAACAAGTGACCAAACAGTGCACTCCAAAAACAGTACATAATTTGAAATACTTGTATTATTCCATATCACAACTACTACTACACTATGGACAAGAATGCTGTACCAGTGACATATATAGTCATATATATATATATATATATATATATAGTTTTACTATATATGTAACTTACCTATAAACACAATGATCACTAGTGATAGAGTTGTTTAATTAAAGCACTGTTCCAAAGTTTAAGAAAAATGTAACTAAAAAGAAAACTTCCCCTCATACAAGAAAGCTATACACAGAGAACTTTATCAGTGAATAATCATGTAATCTTTTAGTCCTTTGAACAGTTTCTGGAACTTTAAATGCACTGCTGTTCTCAAATGACACAACATTAATATTATGGACTTACTATAATGCTGGATTTGTATTTTCTTCCATCTGGCTCAATGTACAGATTACTGGATTCATCCTCAGCATATTTTTTCAAGTTTTTGGATCCAGGGCTCAGGCTCTTTCCCTACCTACAATTCCTATAATAACTCAGATCGAGTCTGCCTGCTTGTACCCAACACTTCATTTAAAAGGGACAAAAAATTCTGAACAGCATACCAATCAGGAGATGACTTGAAAAATCATCTGAAGGCTGAATACATGACAAGGCCCTGAACAGCTTCATTTGATCCGTCTACAGCTACTGGAAGACTATTTAGATAAGTGGGGATGGCAGGAAGGAGGGTAAGCCAGATGGAAGAAGACAATGCAGATCTAACATTATGATAAGTAAATAACTTTCATAACTGATGCATTTTCCATCTGACTCAAAGTATGGGACAGATTCCCCAGCTACTACCTCACCAGTGTCATCTCATAGGGGGATATTTCAAAGAATAGTGGGGCCGAAGGATACACGAGATCTAGAATGCATGTCTACTTTATAGTGAGATACAATAATATGCAGTGGTGGCTGCCACTGTTCTAGCTGAATGAACATTTGGGTTTGTGTGGAAAAGCCAATCCCCTTTCTTTATAGACAAAAGTAATATAATCAAGAAAGCCCCTGGACAGTGTGAGTTTAGATATGCCTTGTCCCAGCTTAGCCTTTGAGGAGACAAAAAGTTGATCTGCTTTCTTGATTCCTTTTGTATGATGTAGGTTAAATCTGAGTTGATGAAGCTTCCAAGGCCACTTTGGAAAGACAATGTAGGTTAGTCAGAAGGGACACCCTATCCTTGTGAAAAACTAATTAGGGAGGTTTGCAAGATAAAACTTCATTTCCAAAATCCTTCTAGCAGATGTGACAGCTACAAGAAAAATGTTTTTCCAAGGCAGACATTTCAGATCTGCTAATGCTGCTGGTTCAAAAGGTGGCCTGATTAGAGCTTGAAACATGAAGGTAATATCCCAGGGAGGGACTGGATCTCTGCTAGGCATCTAAGCAAACAAATCCAAAGCTTTAGAGAGTTTCAAAGATGCAATGGGATGCTGAGTCCCCAACATGAAAACTGGATATGGCTGATAGTTGAACCTTAAATTGCTGAGAAGCTGGCACCTTCATGAAACAATTCTGCTAGAAAATCCAAAATAGGAGGGGTCCTGAGAATGCATCTAAGCCTCTATAAGAAGCCCAAACAGAAAATCTTTTGCACTTACCTCTGTAAACCCTTTTTGTGTAAGCTTTCTGGAATGATGGTAAAATATAAATAACTGAAACAGAAAGCCTTGCATCCCTGGCCATCACTGTAACTGGAGGAACCATACAGTTAATTTCAGCACTTTCAGATCTCCATGAGGCTGGCTGGACAGGTGAGACAGAAGGTCTGGAAGAAGATCCAGCACTGATGGAGTGTGTTTCAATGAGGCCAAAGGAAGGGAAACCAAACCTGGCTGGACAGGTGAGACAGAAGGTCTGGAAGAAGATCCAGCACTGATGGAGTGTGTTTCAATGAGGCCAAAGGAAGGGAAACCAAACCTGCCAGGGCATGAAGAGGGTAATTAATCACTGCTACCTTGCACCTGATGGCTTTCTACAGAAACTTGGTTATTACAAGAAAGGGCAGAAAGCATACTGGTGACTGGGGGACCAAACATGGACTACAGCATCCTTTGGTGACTGTCCTCCTGGGCTATTAGGACAAAGTAGCTGCTGTATTTGGTGCTTAGGTGGGAAGTGAAAAGGTTGCAGCACAGCTGGCTCCAGTGGCAAAAAAGCATAGATGCCACTGACTAACTGAGCTGCCACACATGTGTCAGAATAGACCTGCTCAGTTTGTCTGACAAACATTCTCCGGAATATGCATTGCTACTGGAAAGCAATGAAAGACATTGCCCACTGCCAGACTCTCATGACTTCACAGCATAATGAATATGAGAAGGTTCCCCCTGCTTGATGATGTACCAGAAAACAGCCACATTGTCTATCTGAATGTAAATCACACCCTTGGGGAGAGAGCACTGAAAGGCCTGCAATGCTAGCAGGACACATATGTGAAGACTGGCCTCAGCTATGGAAAACATAGCCTGGCCTATTTTTCCTCTGAAATGTCCCCACACAGTGTCTGTGGTCACAGTGAGGCCAGAAAGGTGAAAGGTCGACCTCATGAGGCAAGGGGAAGGGTCAGCCACTACAGAATGTGATGTCTGTATATTGAGAGCAGTCATACTAGAAAGTACAGAGATTGACATAACACTGACCATTGAACAGAAAAGATCCATTACAGTACTGTCATGTAATATCTTGTGTGTGGAACCAATGTAATCGATGCAGCCACTGGCCCCAGTAGCTGAAGAATTAACCTTGCTGGAGAAATGAAGAAAGAAGGGACTTTGGAAGCTTGAAGACAGAGATGGAACTCTTGCTTTTGGGAGTTTGGCTGTTTATGATGATGTGTCCAAGTGGCACCCTATGAATTCTATTGCTTCTGTAGGCATCAGCTGGCTTTTCTTCAGATTTATTGCAATCCATAAGTGTTGAGAGAATTGGAGCAAGAAACTCCTGCATCGGGTCAGTAGAGCAATGATAGGAGCTGTAAGAGGCCAGTCATCTAGTTAGGGGAACACCTGGAACCCTTGCAGTGTTAGGTAAACTGCCACCTCTGCCATGCACTTGGTGAACACACTGGGTGCTGTGATGAGACCAAAGGGCAGTGCTCTGAATTAGAAATCACTGGTCTCCAGCCGAAACAGGAGAAACCTTCTGGACTACTTCGCTATCTTTACATAGCAGTAGGCATCCTGAAGGTCTATCAAGCACATTCAGTTATACTTCTTCAGAAGCAGAACATCCAGAACTTTGTTTCACAAACTGAGATATCTAACTGAGGTTTAGAATGGGCTTGAGGCCCTCAGTCTTCTTTGGAACCAAAAATAATACTGAATAGACTTTGGATCCTTGGTGGTCTGGTGGGACATCATGGATGACTCATTTTTCTAACAGCATGGACACTTCCACTGCCAAATAATCTGACTGGGTGGAACATCAGGAAATTTCTGTTTCTGTTTGTTGGGGAAAGCAAAGGGAATAATGTAGCCTCTGGTCACTATCTTCTGCACCCAACAGTCTTGAGGGATGTGTAGCCAGGCAAAAAGATGCTGAGACAGGAGCTCCATGACTGCCTCCAGAGTGAGACATTTGGGCAATTGCTCAAGAGCACTGGAAGAGCTTCTCAATAAAGGGGCCTCAAAACCCCTGATTCTGCAGTCCATCTCTGCCCTGGGGAAGATCCATTGAAGTTATTCTCCTCTGCCTTGGAAGGCTCTGAAACAAGAAGTACCCTGGGCAAATATTTGGTACTTAGTTATGAAACCAGTTTCTTTCCATTCCTCTGGTTCCGGGAAGAAGTTCTTTGGGGGATGGGGTTGAAAAACATATGCCTACAGTAGACAGTCTTGCCCTCCTGACCACTTCTGTTAAGCACTTCTTTTACCTTGGGTTCAAAAAGTGTTGACCCATCAAAGGGTGCATTGATGAAGCACATCTTAAAGCTATCCACAAAATCACATAGATGCAGCCAGGTATGCCGATGAAGAGCAATACCAATGCCTGTTCCTCTTGCAGGGTCATTCACCATGTTGGAACATAGGCACAAGGACACATTAGACATGGACTATAAGGTAGACAGCTACAACTCTATAGATTTCTGTAGGTCCACAGGTAAATTACCCAAGAGGGATTTGGAAAGTTCTCTGGTTAAATCCCTCTATAATCAAGTCAAGTGTATTAGGTAGTTCAGCACTCGAGGAACAAATGTTGTTGAAAAACACGTTTGTTTTCCAAATCTGTCCAATGCCTCAGACTCCCTGTTAGTAGGATGAGCAGATATGCTCTTCTCAAAACACTCCTCCTTAGTGGATGCCACTACCATCATAGCATTTACTAGGGGGCCCTTGCTCCAAAGTGACCTGTTTTTAGGAGACATGAGGATTTTATCAGTTTTCCTCAGGATCAGCTTTATCAGGCTGGGCTCCTTCCATGCCTGCTGTGGGACCAAATCAATGGGCTCATCAAAGAGCGGAATGACCCAGCCCCAAAAGCCTCAGTGAATACCAACTCCTCTCCAGATGACTAAGCAAGATGACTGGATGGTTACTGGTTGTTTCATCAATTCGAGGATTTCTCCTAAGTAGATATCTTCCAGTTGGAACCTTGGGAACCCCTCCCCTTCCTCGAAGTTAGAGTGACTGACTCCTGAGAAGAGTCGACATGCTTTCCCTTGCAAGACTGCATCCTTTCACTTTGATGGCATGCTCCACAGAATGTTCAGAATCAGAATGGGAACTTGTTAAACGAAGACTCTTGAGGTTAACTGAGGCTGGCTGCCCCTGATGGGTAGGATGTGTGGCAGGCATCCCAAGATCCAGAGGGAGTCAGGACAATGCTGAGTGCATGTGAGGAACCTCCTCTCTAAATCTGGAAAGGACCATTTCAAAGGCTCTGAATGCCGAAGCTGATATCAGTACCAAAGATGACCTCCTGGACCTCAATACCCTAAGGAAGGAACATCTCTGACCCCGATCAGACTCTGCTCAGAAGCAGAAATTGGAGCAGAGCTGTTTAAGGCTGAAGCATCCAGAGATAGAGAAGGCTCTGATAACTTCAGAGTCAAACTCAACCCCCATGCCTTGGCCCAGATTCCCTGACTGAGAGACCCTTCATGATCTGATGGCAATGGAGTTGAAATAGTAACGGAACTGTTAGAGTCAAAGCAGAAGCTGCTTTTGGCAGAGTCTTTCTCATGGGCATCACTAGAAACCATAGATACTGAATCTGAAGGTCAGACTGGACAATCAGTAACTAAGAAGGGAGCTGACCGGATTAGACCCAAACACCCCAGGTGTCATGAGAACCCCCATCTGAATCTGTGTCTGACGAAATTTCCTCATCATCCTATTGATACTGGCTTTAGAAAGTTTTCTTGATGACTGAAAGGACCTGTAAGACAATATCACAGGTGGTGGTCTGGGGGAACAGTGTCGCTCCTGGAGTACAGGGGAGTGCAGCCAAGGACTGGACAGCTCCAAAAAGAAATGGCATGTCAAAGAAGCTGTTTGGACCCAACAGCATATGATGCTTAGGGGATGGGTCAGAATGGGGATTTGGATCTGGAGACCACTTTCTAGACTGTTCTGTTTGCTTTTTTTTCCTTTTCTTTATCCTTTACATCTCTTTACTCTTCTCTCTCTCTTCCTTGGCAGATTTAGTTTTGTCTATTTTCTTGCAAAAAGGAGAAGCTGAAGTAGATGCCAATGGGGTAGAGTCTCGCGCTTAGGCAGGGAGAAGACCCTTGAGGATAAGCTTATTTCTTTGGTCCACAACAGTCCTGGCCTCAAAGGAAGCACAGGACTCACACTCAACATTTAAATGGTCTGTCCACAAACTGTAGAGGCACACATTGTGTAGATCTTTGGGAGGGAGGGGTATCTTCTTCCCACTTGCATTACACTTTTTGAAGACAGATGCCTTGTCAGACATCTTGGAAGAAACATAACACAATAAAAACACAACCACAATGTCCAAATAACAAAACTATCCTTTCAAAGACAAAGAGGTATACAGTAATAAACTAGCAACACTAACTAGCAGTAAAGTAACTTCAAAAGTTAAACAATCCAGCTATCTAGTTTTTTTTTGTATAGGTGTGGGAGAAAGAAAAAAGTTCAAAATGTTGAAAAATAGCACTAAAGTACCTAGAAAAGGGAAGGAATTACTAAATAAAAAACCTGGAAAAAGTAATTAATAAGAAAAATGTTTAAGATTTGGGATCTCCTCAGTGCTATGTTCTGGGGAGGTATCAGAAGTAGAACACCTGGCTGGGAAGCCTGGGATTTTGGTACCAGCTGTCTCTGTGAAAAGGATGGGTAAGACTCCAAATGCAGAGACATCAATGCTGCAGACTGAGGATTTGAGGGGGTAAGAACAGTTTGTGTTGCTGAGGCAGACAACACTCTCTCCACAGCCTCAAAGGCAGACTTCCCCACAGAGGGAGGGGACACTGGATCTGAAAAGGTAAGCTTTTGGACTGCTGTCCATCCCTGCTCAGAGAACAATCCCCTGAGGCAGAAGCCAGAGCCAAACTAACCCATGCTGAGGCTCCACGGTACAGAGATGGCTCAGAAACCTTTGGAGTTGACTCCAACACCTTCCATCCGACAGAGGAGACTCACTCCGAGAGCTCTCCAGATCCAACTGAACTGAGGAAATAAGAGCAAATCTCTGATCAGAGGATAAGGGTACCTTCTAATCTGAGGAAGACAAAGCCAGATGGCTCAGATCCAAGGACTCTGAGGCCATGGAAGGAATCAGAGCAGGAACTAGTAGAAGGGTTTTAGTGGAAGACCGGACCTCCTGACACAAAGGGGTAGAAGCTGAGGAGACACCTGTCAGGCTCTGTGCCAAGAGAATTCTTCTCACCAATCTCTCCATATCTTGCTCCATTATACTCTTGAAAGGTTAAGTGGATACTATTAAAGGGAACCTGGGTCTCTCCAAAAAAGGGGAAGGGACCCTGGAGGGAACTGGGTCCACAGAAGGAGAGTATCTGGTCCTTGGGAGGTAAAAGGTACATGAAGTCGAATCAGATGATTTTTGTGTCAGATCCGAGGAAGTCTGATCCAATGAATCTTTGCTCCTCTTTATTTTCAGATCTGACAGCTTAGATATTTTCTTCGTAGGATCTGAAGAGGAGGTCGGATCTGAAAAAGGCCCTTTCTGAGACATCTTTGAAGGCTTTGATGAAGAACAAGATTTAGTCATTTCTCTGGGTATGCAGCTCCAGATAACGCCTCACTAAAGGAAGAAGGAAGTAACCCTTTTAAAATCAATTTGTTTTTGCATTCAACTAGGGCTAGGGTTACAGGCATGACAAATACAGCAATCCTCTTGAAGGTGCAGTGGTCCTAAACAGTACACACAGAATGTGTAGGCATCAGAAACCGGAATCATGTCTGCACTTTTAGACATTTTTTTAAACCCAGCCAGGCCTCTCTCTTTTTGTGCTATTTTAACAATAGCAGGAAAAATACCAGGTATTCAACAAGAAAAAAATGAAGGACCCACAACAAACCACAAACTTTAATAAATCATTAAGCACTTACTTAACAAGAAACAGATAAAATGAAATATCTATTTCTATATGTGTGTGTTATATATAAAGATTTTTTTTTAGTAGAAAAGCAGAGAGACAGAGAGGAAACAAAAGTTAATAGCTATGGTAAGTAAAGGCTACACAGAATGTAGGGGAAAAAGAATACCCACAATTATATTCAAGGTACAAAAATGGTATGAGAGGAGGACAGAGTCAAGTGGAAGGTAAGGGAAAGAAGAGAACCTAAGAATTTAAAGGTTTTACGTATAAAAGAAATAAAGTTATGAAATCTAACAAATTATCGGCCCAAGAGCAGTGGTCACCATGTGTTTCGCGTATAGCTGCAAATGAGATCTGAGGTACTTGGGGTTGGTGCATTATGAGTAAAGGAGAACCTACAGAGTTTTTTGGTTGCCACCAGCTTTTGTAATGGCTGAGTTGGATCTGAGGGATGCAAACCATTAATGAAGAAAACCAGTGGGTTTCTGTTCCCTATACATTCTTTTTAAACCTACATTCCCTGACATTTCCTCTCCTAAAACTTTGCATTAACACATTTTCAGTTTCAGTGCTATGAATTCTGTCTCTAAAATAATCCACAAAATATATTTTGCTCTGTACTTAATACCAGTATAGCCAGTTTCCATTTCCATTCCTGTCTGTAGTTTGCATAGTTTAGACAGGGCTCTCTCTAATTGGTTATCAGTTTTTTCTACATAAAATCAGTACCCTCCATGACATTTCACTTTCCAGACATAGTATGACTTATCAAATCTCTTCTCTGCGAACCATGATCCTAGAAGCCACTTCCACCACAACAGACTTAAATGTAAATCATTATTGTAAATAGGAGAGTAAAGTCTGTACACCACACAAACAAAATGCTTTTCCTCAACATCCCTAAACTAAAGTCCATCTCCAATGTCACACAATTTTGAAGTAAGAAAGTAAAAATGAGTATTTCAACCTATTTAATGTAATACCCTCAAAGGATCATGGTTTGCTATAAACCATGGCAGATTAAATTAACAAGTCCTCTTCCATCCATATCTGGCATAGCAGATGCATCCATTAGCTTGACTGAAAAATCTTCTTATCCTTTTTAGACATTTTGCAAACAAGAAATTAGTAGCTATTGTACTGCCCATCTTAACACTGCATTTTTTAAAACTGGAAACAAACATAATAAAAAAAGGTGATATCTATTGCAGTCCTGGAAGGAAACAGCTACCCTTTTTCCTGATAAAATATTATCAAACATCATACCTGTGATGGAACCATCCCTTTAAGGGCTACTGCACCACTTCCAAAAAATCTAAAACTACACAGTCTTCCTAGTCCACTGCCTCAGTGTTCTTAGGTGATTCTTTTAATGATGGGGCCACTGAGTAAGTTTAAGCACCACAAGCAGGGATAACAAGAGTAAAGAAAATACCCCAACCCCATTTAAATCTTTATCCTCTTTCCATTCTCAATTACAAAGACTCTTGCCCAGTGGCTTTAATATCTGTCCAAGATCAGTTTATTCACTCCACAGAGAAAGAGCCAGGCATCCAGAAGCTAGGTGCTGATCCTGCTGCCCATTTGCTCCTGCTCAAGGAGCCTCATGATTCATTCCCTAGAGGCAACAGTCAAGTGGTAAGACACTTGGCCAGTATTGGTTCCTATGGAGCAATGTACTCATAGAGTTGCTTTCCCTCCATTGCTCTCTTGAGCTCCACAATGCTGCCAATCAGCTTAGGGAAAACATGCATGTCTCCATACACACATTAATCCCTGTGCTGCTGATTTACTCAGTAGTACTGCTTACAACAGCATTTACTCACTACGTTTACAGTCCATGGGTACGTAACCTGATGCTTCCACTAGGTGTCACCAAAGTGGCCAGCCAGAGCCATCTCCTCTGATGGATGAGTCAAAAGTAACTGCTCACTCCTAGCCTCCTAGTTGGCCTATACCCTCTAGCAATCATAGATTGTCTGGATTGCAGTCAGGTCTTCATCCCTTTCTACTGTGAAAACGGTCCCATTTAAACCTTTCTTGTGATTATCTGCTACAATGAAGATGTCTCATGGCAAGGTCACAATGTAAACAAATCAAGCATGCAGGTACATCTTGTTTGGGGACCAACAAGTTCATTCAAAAATGAAGATCTTTTTGTGCAACTTACCTTGCTGTGACAATGACATTTAAGGGGCAAACACATTTTGGAAAAAAAAACAGGGTTCCTATTACTGCTTTGAATGCTTAAACATCGCCACCCAAGTGTTGAATGCTCAAAACTGTGACTGGCCAATTATAAAAAAATTTTTCCAGGGAAATAATTTGCTTGGCCGTCATTGGGGATTTGCCCTTTTCCCCGATGTACAGCGATCTTGGAGTTGGTATATTTAGTTAGGGGTGTGTGGGGGGGGCACAGCCCCCCACTTGATTAGGGTTTTAGGAGTATTTTTTTTTGTTGGACAATCAAATTTTTTTCACGGGGAAAAAAATTTGTGTAATTGCCCAGTCGCGGTTTTCAGCGTTTGATGTTTCAGCCGTTCAACCAAAAAAAACCTGACACAAAAACAACAAAAACAAAAAAAAACAGAAAAAAAAAGAGATAACTATTTTTCCAAGTCAGTCTTCAGTCAGTGTCAATGTGTGTATGCACGTGTGTGCGGGGGGACTATCTTCACAGAGTGATACATGTCTGAGTGCATGATAAAACATGATCCCAAATATCAAAGCTACGGAAAATGTCATGTGTGCTTACCACTCACTGACAGTTTATAATTGTGTACTCTGTACTTTAACATTTATTCCAAGCATCAGCAGGGAAGCTCACAGAATGACGACAAAAGTTCTGTACATTCAGATATTAGACATTTAAATGCCTATGCAGGGTCTGGAAGTTTAGCTTGAAAACAAAAATTAATTTTATTCAGAGTGAATAACAGTATTATTTATAAGACACTTGGCAGCCATTTGCATTCGGGCAATCTTACAGATACAGTGCTTAACAGGATGGCCTCAGACAAAAGCAGTCTATTGTGGCACTAATGCTGTTATGACTAGCAATACCAAAAGCTATGCTGCTAACAGAATTTAGCCAGCTAAGTAGAAATCAGCATATCTCTAGCAATGCATATGTACTTTTTTATTTAGTTTCATAATTCTTGTTTACAGATGCACCAAACTACACATTCCTTACAAAATGTCACTGGTTTTATATATAGTTTACTATCAATATGTTGAATGTCAAAATAATTTTCGACAGACATATTGAAAGTAAACCTCGAAAGTCAAAAAAATAGAACAAGTTACAATGTCGAATCCGCTGATCGAATTCAGCAGATTCGACATTGTTTTCGAAAACATCACGTAATGTCCATATAGGAGCTAATGTAAACTCCTGTACTTAACATCACAGTTTTGCAGGGGGGCAACCCCCCTGCACCCCCACACCCCCTGCTAACTATATATTCCAACTCCAAGATCACGGTACAGTGAGGAAAAGGATGAATTTCCCAAACTGCACTGTACCGCAATCTCTGTACAGTTCTAATTTATATTAGCGAATGCACAGTGCATTCACTAATATAAACTTTCAGACATTGAGATGTTCAGCCAGATGAACATTCAAACATCTGTGTTTCGAATGTTTCATCTGTAGCCATCTCAGTCCCGAAATTTTAATACTAAATCCATATCTATATATATATATATATATATATATATATATATTTATATATATATACACACACACACACACACACACACACACACACACACACACACACACACACACACACACACACACATACTCGCACATAAATGTAGTCTGTGAAACTAAAAAGAAAGCAGAGCAGACATGACTAATGAGTTAGAATAATCACACCATCTAACACTGTAATTTTCTAGCATCTTAAAATATGTACTGTGAATTTTTTGTTTAGTTCTGACTTGTAAAATGATGTCTTAGAAAAGAAGCATCTTCCACAAAGTAATAATACATCAAAACACACAGTAATTTTTACTGAGATACCTGAAGATCAAACAAATAATCAGAGATGGTACAAAAATGGCAAAAAAAAAAATTAAAAGCTTTAAGAAAGACACTACACAGCTCAGTAATTTAAAGAGTTTATCAAGCAAAACAACTGCTTAATGCTATATTATTTTAGCACCTAAATGTATCATCCAATTCTGTGTAGCATGTGGAACACAGTTCATGACCTCTATAACTTTATGGATTTTTTAAATACTTGTCTTTCATATAAGGCACACAGTCAAGGACACTGATTTTCCACCTCTAAAAAAACCCCCAGTAAATCGCAACTTTGGACTGTACTGGAAAAACAGGATTGTCACAGAATTTGTCCTCTTAGGCCACAACATTCATTCATCCAAACTTGTATTTCTTTTTATATTTATTCCTCATATATATATATATATATATATATATATATATATATACATACACACACTTTATATGTATATCATAATCTTATAAGCAGTAGAAAATTATAATGAAGTCCTGGTAGTGATAGAAAATGACATTTCAACAACACGGTTACAATTTCTGGATTTCACTGCTTGAAAATGAAATTTCAATGTCTGAGAATGATAAATCAGCATCCTTGAACATAGTACATAATCATTACTCCATATATCTACAATCAAATCTTATATTTTAAGCAGCACCAACATGAAAAAAGCCCTGCAGAGTTCATCTTCCTTCAGATACGAGTTTGCACAGATTCTTCTTTATCCCTTCTCCCCTACTGATTCTTCTTTGATGGAACTCTAGTTTTTGCAAGCACAATTGGTACAAGAGCTAAAACTGCGATCAGCAAAGCCCAAATCGGACGATAAAACAGCCAGCCCACTGCAACTGTCAACAAGGAAAGAGAAGTTGCCACAGATGCTGCAAAGAGTTTCAGACCAAGGTTGACCAGGTCACGGACAACAGGGAACCAATCCACTATAAAATGAAAAAATTAGCAGAAGTCAAGTTACTTTTTCTATTTAATCACTCAGATTTAAAACAGAAAATATTACATTACATAAAATAAACAGTTTGCATAAAGGTGCTGAAAACAGTGACCAAAAAAATCACCATATGGCTGACAGGAAGCTAATTCAAAGCCTCATCATCAATAAAAACTTTATATGTACGCCTCGGAGCCATATTTCATAATTACAGAAGGAAAGAGCTGTACAAAGTCCCTCTTTATGTTCTCTGTTGCATACCACTCATCTCTATTAGAGCATATCACCAGTTACATACAACTATCCAACCACTAAAATGTCGTCAAGCATGGCTGACCAGGGAGATTAATAACGGTGTAAAATGTGTAGCTAGCAAAGAAGTAACAAATGAAGTTTAGTCTTCAGTGCTGTGTGGAAAAGCTACTCTGCTTGCTACAGTTTAAAAGAGTTTTTTTTATTTTTTGCATTTCACTGAGGATGTGAGATGACATCATGAGGCCAGATTAAGGCAAATGATTCCTTTTTTTTTTTTGTTTTTCACTTAAAGAGCTGAGGGGGAAGAGGTGGGAAATAGGAGACTTTTTTTTTGTTCTTCAGCTGAAGAGCTGTGGAGGTGGGGGACAGGCACCCAGCGGTAGATGAGCTCTGGAGAGGGATTCTCAACTGTGACTGGGGTTTGATTAGCAGCCTCAGCACTGGAAAAGCCAGGCAGGGAGGGGAACAGTGAAAGAACATAGCCTGTTCACCTCTACTGGAGGAGGCCCATGTAGGATTAGTGCACACTCAGGGGCACAATGGGCGGTGATAACTTCCTGGTAGAGACCACAAAGCTCTTAGTTTATACCTCAGAGGGGAGAAATTGGAATGCTTGGAGGGAAACAACCTTTGTGGATGTTAGTGGATGGTCTCCCCTATGCTTAACCATACTTGTGTCACTAAGGATAGGAAAAAAAAGTAGAAAACCTTCAAACCACCCCAATAGCTGTCTGAAAGACAGCTCTTCATGGCTGATCCTTTTTTCAGTGATAGGGAATGAACAGACCGACTGACTATGGAGGGGGCTGATGATCAACAAATGGTTGAAAAGAGTGCCACAAAAGAAATAAAGGTGTGTGTACCCTTGTAGCTCAAGATAAAGTGTACATAATTTTAGTTTTGTATAGCTGTTATTATTTAGTTAGAACAGTACAGGGAAAAACAGGCAGAACTGAGGTCCCCTGACATCTACTCCAAAATGTCAGTGTCGCAACTGACTAAAGACCATAAAGCTAAAGGAATCCTGCATGTCATTATGTCTAAGGAAGACATAGCAGTAATTCCAAGGACAACAGAAAAGTCCACCAAATCTAGAGAAAGGCTAGCAAGTACTGCGGTTGTGTATGTTGTAGAAAAAGAACAATCCTATCCACCTCTGAAGGACCTCAAAGCCTAGATGGATCAAAGAAATGGAGATGAAACACCGAGAATTCAAAACAGTGGAGAGAATTCAGTCATTGGAGGCAGATGAGAGACAGAGAAGCACCACCAACATGAGCACAGAATGATTATCTTTTACTGGTGTCACACAAGTCATGGGGAAGGGAAAACCAAATCCCAAATTCTCAGGTCAGTACAAATCTTTTCCCATAATATAAAGATAGGAAGGATTTTGATAAAGAGTTATTCAGGCATTTAAAATGGTGAGTAATCAACACTAAGCTAGAACAAGGGAAGAACGTGAGGTTTTAATTCCTCTGCTCATAGTGAGGACCATACATTTGTTTCCAAACTTAATGCTTTTGGATTCTTAAAACTATGCTAAAGTTAAAAGATGTTTACTTGCATGTTTTAAACTGACTCTTGAAGCAAAGAGAGAAAGTCAGAGAGCACAGAAGGCAGATGATAGTATGACTGAAAACATTGCAAAACTGAACGCTTACCTTCCATACATGGATGAATTAAAGTATGGTCATAAGATCTGAAATGCTTGCAGATCTGTTGGAGAGGGAACAGGCACTGAATACTCTGCCTAAGGACATGAGGATCTGAACGGGAAAACTTGGAGTGCAACACTGCTGAGGAGATAGGGTGGAATAAAGACCTCTAGCTAGCTAGCCTGCTCAAATGATGATGACATACTCAGCACTACAAATGGGTATAAGGAAGCCCATGGGGGCATCCTAAGCCATCACAGCAGATTCTCAGGTAAATTGGGGGAGATCACTGATTCTAGTACATGCTCAGGTTTTGGGGTTAGATGTTTAAAATGTAATCAAAAGGGGATGATTGGTCACACTGTCCACTGAAGCAGGGTGGGGAACAAAAATCTCAGAAAGCAGCAATCTGGATGAGCACCATGAGACAACCAATGTCAAACTTCCACAAGAGTCTACATTCTTGCCAGCTCTGCGATGTAGAGAGTTAAAACTCTAACCACAGTTCAAGCGATCAGAGTTTTATTAGTGGCTTTGATACCTATAGGAGCTTGCTGAAGAGGATGGGAGTGAGTGGCTGCTGCTGACTCACTTATCCTGAGGGGGAGGGAGGCAGCATGGCTCACCATATACGGTAACACCTAGCAGAAGCAAGAGGTGTTATCCCCTGGAGTCTGAACTGGCACAGCCTGCAAAGACATGGTGCTTAGCACCATTAACTGAAAGGAAAGCAGGTGTGTGAAGGCATGCTTTCTCATGGGAGACAGTAATAGCAGGCTTGGCAGAGCCACTGATGGGGAGAGGGGAGTTGATACCCCATGTTCAGCAAGCTGGCCCACTCCTAACCATTTGACTCTAGGTAAGGAAGACAGCTGATTGTGGCTTAGTTGGTAAAGAATGGGCTGTAGGGCTCTCACCCAGCCTGGGAGTGGAGCCATCGGGTAAGATCCTTGGCTGAGCAAAAAAAAGAAAAAAGTTGGCATCCTATCCAACTTGAGGGGAAACACCATTGCCAACTGCAGTGGTTAAAAAAGGACAACACTTGCCTCAATGGCTCACTCCAGTTAGGGCCTTGGGAGGGACACATTTTAAGGTTTCACTGGCCAATGTTTATCTGCACTGAAAAGAGAGGCAAGACTGTTAATGGGAAAGCAGGTGGCTGTGTTTGAAGCCATCCCTGTAAATGTCCTAATAGGGAATGACAATGCAGTACCTAGCATGTGAGGCAAAAAAGTGTGGGATGGCAGTACAAGGGAGACCCAGCTGTGGCCCACAACTTCAAAGGGAACTAGTGATGTGGCTTATGTCAGAAGGGAGGTTGGTTGACATCAGGGAACCAACTGTGCCACAGTGCCTAGAAGGCACTGGGCTTCTCTTGCTTCTCTTGGAAAGGGTTTCTTCAAGGGGAGAGGCAGATGGTTGCATTCAGTCTGACTTTCAGATAGCACTGTCAAGGGGCACCAAACCTCCTTTAGAAAATGGACTGGGGAAGGTGGGAGTTGAGACAGGGTCAGCTCTCAGATCCTACTTTACTGGACTTAATGAAGTAGACAAAGAAACTCTGGATCTTCAAAGGAAGGGGAAGGCTGTATATTGAGACAAAAGGTTGTTGTACAGAGAATGGACTTCTTGAAGGAGGGCTAGAGGGAGAATTAATACAACAGTTGGTAGTACCTAGGGTCTACCAACAGTTACATCTGGTCAAAGCCCACAATATATATTTTGCAAGCCATATGGGTATAACATGTAGCAAGAGATATCTTATAATTTCTTTTTTTATGGCCACGAACTGCAAAGGATGTGACAATGTACTGCAATACCTGTTTGTAGCACCAGAAGGTTAGCAAGACATGAGTCTAAGCCAAAGCTACTGTGATGACTCTGCCTGCTACTAAGGAACTGTTTCAAAGTACAGCTATGGACACTGTGGGATATATGAATACCTCAAGCTCTGCAGGTATGGAATATATCCTGGTGGCAGTGGATTATGCCACTAGCTATGCAGAGGCAGAGACTCTGTCTTACCTGAAGCACAGATGGTGGCAAGTTCTCTGCTAAATACTTTCTGCAGGGTAGCTTTTCTTACAGAAATACTGAAAGAGAAATGCCAACTTTATGTCAGACCTACTGGCCTTTATGTACAAGTATTGCAGGGTAAACCATTTGAAGACTATCTCCCTTAAACACAGACCAGTGGTTTGTTGGAAAGGTTTAACTCTACACTGAAAGCAGTGCTGATAGCATTTATAGACCAACTCAAGTGGGGCTCGGATGAATATATACCCCATCTTCTCTTTGCATGTAAATTTTTCACAATTTGAGATGCCATATGGTTATAGGGTGAGGAAGCCCCTGGACTTAAATTGTGATGAGTAATAGAGTATGTGCAATCCCCACAAGAAGTATGTTATGCAGTTTGTCTTAAACTTCAGGACCAGGCTTAGGGAGCTCATGTGGATGGTCCAGGAGCACCTGGCACAGGCACAACAGCAGCAAAAAGTCTGGTATGAGAGGACTGTCAGAGACTCCAGTTCAAAATGGTGACATGGTTAACTTTTCCAGGAAAAATGAAATATCCCAGGAAGGAGCACAATCTGTTTATGAGGGCATCTCAGGTGTAAAACTCCCTTAAGAAAATGTTTCACTAAAACATACTAGAAATTGGAAGAGCCATGTGAAGACATGCTGAAATGGCTGCAAGATGAACCTTGATAGAGAAATAAGAGACGCCAGAGGATAGTAACTCAAACAAATATATAAGCACTATTGGTGCATAATCCCTGATAGGAGCCTAAACTCAAACAAATATATAAGCACTACTGGTACATAATCCCTGATGGGACCCTGGTTATTGGCTAGGCACTAACTAGAAAATCATTTTCACTTGCTAATATAAAATTGCCTAGTAGCAGGTCTTCTTGACTCCTTTAGTACCTGGTGTACATCCTTTGGAAAGCTGTGCCTAAAAGGAATCAGAACTGAGTCATCCAGGCAGTTATTTGTTATACAAGAATGGGGCATATGAAACTCCCCCTGTGTTGTGTTGTGTAATTAGGTCCAGTTTGTGAGAAAACTTGTGCTAATTGCCATTAACCAATTCCATAAAAGGGATGACAGATTTTGCCATGGCCAAAACAGGGTCACCACAATGATCTTCGTTGAGTCCTTCTGAATCTTCAGAGTTATCCTGGATATCAGTGTAAAGGGTGGAAGGACAAAAGAACATGCTTGACCACAGGAAAGAATTGTATCTGTTTTCCAGGCTTGTTTGCAAGAAGTCCTGGAGCAGATTTTTTTCAATGTACTTGAGGTGTTTCCCACAAGTGGATCAGTTCCTGTAAGACTCCCTTGTTCATCTTCCATTCTTGATGGTCGGTCCTGGTCCTGCTCAGCTTGTCTGCTACTATGTTTTGCTTTGACTGAAATGCTTGGAGGGTTAATAAGTGCTAAAGAGCTACCTCTAAAGCCATCACTGCCTGCCTGTACAGATGATATGACCTGGTGCTCCCTTGCTTTTTTATGTATCTCATCACACTGGTGGTCACTTTATCCACTTGAAGAGGTCCAGGGGACCGTAGATGATGAAAAGATCTTAAGGTATAGATCACAGCCCACAGCTCTTTGACACTGATGTGTTTTGGTCTGTCTGGGAAGATCCATGGGCCTTGCATGTTTACTACCACAGAAACATGCCTTCCAAGCAAAAATCTGAGGCATCTGTAGTTACAAACTGGCTTGAAAGTAGAAAAAGGGGAGAAATGGATCTAATTCTTTTAGTAATCTCCACCAGTGCAGTTCCTTTTTGAGAACACCTCATATTGGAATCTGACACTTTTAGAAACCACAGAGTCCTTCTCGTGCAAACTGGTGAGAAGAAGCATGAGAATCATACAGGCCATGAACTTCAGGATCCTGTGATACTCTCTGGCTGAGGTCTGAGACTGATTTGAGAAGCAAAGAAAAGCTTCCAGAAAAAAAATCAACCTTCACCTATGTGAAAAAAACCTTTTGCAGAAAAGTGTCTAAGAAAGTCAACAAAGACAGTTTTGTGTGACTGGGTCATGGAAGACGTTTGAACATTTATCTGAACTCCGGACTGATCAGTACAGAAAAAATACAAAAATTATGCACTCACCATAATGCATCTGTGTTTTCTGTTTCTGTCTGCAAAGCAATCATCTCCGGAGGTAGATAATCCTGGAGTGACTGCAATGTTAGGATGATTGCTCTCATCTCTAGAAGACTGATTTGCAAAGTTGCCTCTGAGGGGGACCATGTGCCTTGAACTATCTTTCCCAGGTAGTGCCCTCCCCACCCCACTGATAAGCATCTATGGTCACAGTGGCCTTTGTAAGAGTAAAGAAAGGGACATCTCAGAAACACCTCTGGGGCTTGAATACACCAGGTTACATGTTCCCTGCAAACAATGGTGATCTGTATAGGAAAATGTATGGGTTGTTGGTTTATTGACCATTGTACCACCAATGTCCATTGACATACTCTCATGTAAAATCTCACCAATGGGATAAGAGTAATTGAGGCAGTCACGGACCCCAGCAGCTGTAAAATTAAGCTGACAGGGTAGGGTGGGGGTGGGGCGTAAAAAGAAACAGAAATTTCAAGGCTTGATTTTGTAATGTGGACATTCTCAGCTTTGGTAGTCTTACTATCTGGGAGACAGTGTCTAAGTGATCTCCTATGAACTCCAGGACTTGTGTAAGACAAAGGTACGATTTGTGAAATTTGACTGTGATGTCCACACTGGAATAAAGGTGGAGCAAGTAACGTCTTGCAAGAATCAAAAGATTATTTGCGGGGGCAGTGAGGAGCCATCTGTCAAGGTAGGGAAACATCTGGAATCAAACGCAAAAAACATGAAGACTTCCACCAAAATCCAATCGTTTCCAATCCAGTAAGGCAATAAAAGCCAAGTGCACACAGCCAAAAAATATATACAAAAATTTTAATACATCTAAACAGTACAGGATTAAGTGCTTTCTTCTATAAATACAGACTTCTTCAGAATCACAGTTCCATACTACTTACAACTTTTAAATATCACACCTGTCTTAAACACGTGACCGTGAACACCCAATTATCATCCAATCTTAATTAAAGTGGTAAAAAAAAAAAAAATAAACAAATGTTATATACAACTTAAAATATAAAACACAAATACAAACAAAATACCCAAGTGTCCAAGGTTAAATGACTCTAAACACTATATGACTTCAACTTAAGAACACTACTAATTGAAGTATGATCATTTAAACCAGGGGGGACCCATGACTTTTAATCTGAGTTGCCACTGCAACTCCCTCTCCTCTATAAATTCTTTCCACCAGCCTCCCCCCAGGATTATTGGATTATTAACAATGTGGTCCACAACAAAAAACAAAAATCCATGATTAGGATAAATTGTTAAATGTTTAGCCAATGCATTTTTTGGATTCATCTTCATAATGTCCAGTACATGTTCATATATTCTCTCCCTAAGTTTTCTTTGGGTACTACCCACATAAACATGAATACATTTCTGACAAATTGGTATATACACCACCTCCTGGGTATTACAATTACAATGAAACTTAACTAACAGTTCTTCCACTGACCACCACTTGTTCGTCCACTAAAACATACTTACACTGTTTACAAAAGCCACATTTATATAAACCAGACTTTTTGTTACTATACATGGGCCCCTGATGGTCAAAATATTGTTCTAAGAAATCTTTCATCATAGATCTACCTCTCTTATAAACCACTACTGGTTTATTTCCTATTTTGTCCATATCACCAAAACAAGAAAAAAATTACCCAGTTTCGATAACAAAATCATGATGGCGACTAACTGTCAAGTTATTTTGATGTCTAACCATTTCAGATACCATGTTATAGGTGGACTTTAACAGGGGTAAAATCTCCCCTTCTCCCTGCCACCTCTGCCATAACTATAGATACCATTCTTTTTGGATAGCTCCCTGCATAAAACATTTCACCCAGTTTCTTACTTTCCAATCTAAACTCATTTTCTGAAACCATTCTGGCCAATCGAATATACTGGCCCTTGACTATACCACATTTCCGATGCAAAGGGTGATTACTTTCGAAACGCAGCAAAATGTTAAAGTATGTTGGTTTTCTATAGATCATACTGACAAAACATTGTTCGGAATAATTTTTAGAAAACTTGACATCAAGATAACTAATACAATTGTGATTATAAAAATAGGTAAATTTTAAAAAAGAAGTGGTGATATTCAAGTAATCAATACAACCAACAATCTCACTGTCAGATCTATCCCATACAATAAATATATCATCCAAAAAAATGAGATATATTTTCCAAGGTTTGATGGAAAATTTTTTGAACAAGAATTGTTTTCCCACTGGAGGAGAACAATATTTGCAAATATTGGGGCACATGAGGCCCCCATAGCCACACTTTTTACCTGATGGAAATATTGTCCTTCAAAAAACAGTTATTTTTGAAAATAATTTCTATGCAAGTTACCCAAACAATAATATCACTGTTTCCTAAATCCGTAGCTTCACACAGGAAATCGTAAAACCATCTTAAGCCAATAGAGTGGAGAATCACATTGAATAACTTGACCATGTCCACTGTGAGAAAAACAAAGTTCCTGGAAAAACTAAGCTCCTTGATTTTTAGTAGGAAGTCCCAGGAATCCCGACAAAGATGGTCAAATGATTCCAATGTTTTCTTTAGTTTCCAGTCAATATACTTTCCAAGGGGGTGGGTTTTGGACTTCCTAGCATTCACTATGGGTCTCACTCATGGATCAGTGGTGCTCTTATGCATCTTGGGATTCCCAAAAATACAGGGCACCACAGGATATTTCACCTGAAAAAAGCCAAATAATTCAGGCCCAATTTCAACTTGATATAGTAAGCCCTACAACAAATAATCAATTCTTCAAAAAGCCAGGTGTATAAAATTGAGGGATGTTTCCTCATATAAATCACTACTTGACAAGTGACAGTGCATTCTCTTTAAATAGTCATCTTTATTCATAACAACCCCCCGTCTGGTTTCATAACCCTTACGTTTTTATTGTTAGCTAGCTCCAATAACAGGCGGAGCTCACAGGCATTCAAATTACAGCCATTCAAACTCAAACTTCCCAAATCCTAAAAGATGAAACTATCTCCACCAGCTTTTCAAAAAGTAATAAAGGTAGGGGCCAGGGGCGGATTGTATGGACTTCTCCAAATGCACTAACTCCATTCAAAATGAACCTGGCTATCATTAAATATCAATTGCAAACAGAGTTTCCTCAAATATATCTTGAAATCAATGAACAGGCTGTCTATTTCAAACCTTGGAGAGGAAACAAATGTACCGCCTCTACTCAGATCAGAAACATCTGGAATCCTAGAAGTCTCAAGTGAATCGCAACCACTGTCGTGCACTTGGTGAACACCCAGAGTCCTGTTTTGAGGCCAGAGGGCAGGGTCCTGAACTGAAAATGACTGGGACCCAGATGGAAGCAAAGAATCTCCAGGAATGTCTGTCTATTTTGAATTGATAGTACGCATTCTGAAGGTCTACTGAGCACATCCAATCATCCTTTAGCAATAGTGTAAGAATGGACTGAAACAAGACCATTCAGGACAATTGAGTGTTTGACAAACTGGTTTAAGTGGCTTAGGTCTAAGATTTGCCTTAAGTCTCCATTTTACTTTGGCACTAAAGAAAAACTATTTGAATCAGTTCCGAAGCCTTGCTGGTAGGACCTTTTGGATGACTCTTTTTATAAGCAGCTTTTGAATTTCTAATGCTATGTCTTTTCTCTGATGGGGTGGTATTTTGGGTAGCTTATTTGACATGTTTGGTGGAAGATTGAAAATGGAATGTAGTAGCCTCTGGTAATAAATATCTACACACAGATATCTTTGGTTATGGACGTCCAGGCCTTCAGGTACAGAGACAACCTCTCCAGACTGCTTCCAGAGTGCAGCAGTTTGGCAGTCCCTCAGAAGTGCTGATAAGGCTTCTTGGTAAAGAGACCTCTGAAGCCTTGGTTCTGTGGGTCTCCTCTGCCTTGCGGGTGACATCTATTTTTAGGAATTTCCCCCTGTGCCCCAAGGGATCTGTCTCCATAGGAATCTTGGGAAAAACTCTGGGATATTGGGAACCACATTTTCCTTCCCCCTTTCTGGTTCCTGGAAAAAGCCCTCTGAGTGGCAGAAAACCTCAATCCTATGGCAGACAGAATTTTCACATCCTGTTCACTCCTGGAGAGTGTTTCTTTAATCTTGGGTCCAAAAATGTTTGATTCATCAAAGGCAGCAATGACCAAAGAAGTTTTAAAGGGCTTCGCAAAGTCACATAAGCACATTGAGGCACTCCTCTGAACATTAATGCCTGAAATCCTAGCTCTAGAAGTACCCTCTGTAGAGTGAAAGATCAGACAAATGGAGGTGCTCAGATGGGTTGATTGGTGGCCAGTTGCAACAACATGGTCTTCTTGTTCTCAACAGACAGACCCCCTAGAGCATATTGGAGAGTTCTTAGGTCAAGTCCATCTGGAATCTTGTAAGGTGTGCCAAATAATTCAGAGACCATACAGCAAGCATCACTGAAACATAAACTAGCTTCCTGTACTTGTCCAAGGCCCAGGACTCCCTGTTAGGGGGATGGACAGTCAGACTTTTCCTTGGCGAGTTCCTTTTTAGTACTTGCTGCCAGCACCACAGCAACAACCGGGGGATCCTTGCTCAAACGGGCAAATTTTTATGATGCTAAGTATTTGTCGGGCTTCTTGGGCATGGGCAAACCACATTTAGATCCTTCCATGCCTTACGGGAGAGGAGACTGACTACTTCAACAGCCAGGGGAACTACCCAGGAAGAAGCTGAGCAGTATCAAATGCCAAGAGGAATGCAAACTCCTCCTTGGAAGGGGTTCAGAAAACCAACCACCCTTCTGTCTCAGAAGCTTGAGAATCTCACAGAATGAAACATCCTCAAAGATGATCTGGGTAACCACTCACCTTCACTGAGGTGCTTGTCTCCTGTTAGTGACTATGGTGGGGAGTCAATGTGTCTCCTTTTACATTTGTGCTTCTAAGGAACTTCCACTTTGGGGGGGGGGGTGATCCAGGGAAGCCTCAGAAATCTGACGGGAATCCTGGATGAGGACCATTTTCAAGGCTAGTTAGGACTGGCTGTCCTGATGGGATGGAATGAGCAGGCTCTGGACTCAGGACAGTTAGCTGAGAAGTGGAGAGTGGAACCAAGGTGGGGTAGAGTTGTCCTGTCTCCTGAAGTGGATAAAGCTCTCTCCACCACTGCAAAAAAAGAAGCCAAGGGGTAATCCAAAATCACTCCAGCTGCAGCCGAAGCCACTTGACCTGAGTATTTTCATCGACCATCTTCCCATGGATCCTGTGCTGAATCTATGGCTCTGAGAACCCTCCAGCTCCAACATGGATCAGAGATGATACCAGAGTCGACAAAGACCATAACTTTGAATTCAATGACAGCAGTCCCAGCAGTCTCTGGTCCGATATTTCTGAAACAGGAGAGCAGATTGGAGTAGGAGCAGCTAATGGGATCTAGGAAGATCCAATGCTCAGGGTTCCAATAGGAGACAGAGTTGAAAGAACTCCTAAAAGAATTTGGGTCCTGAGGAATTTCCTCATCATTCTGACCACATCTGCTTTAGAAAGCCTTCTGGTAACCTGAATGAGAAAGACGATGATGGAGATCTACAAGCCTTGTGAGGGGTTTCCTGAAGAAAGGGTGAATGCAGTCTGGATGCAATCCACTCCAAACAGAACTGAGGTTCTTGATGAGAAGGAGTTCTGGAGGAAGCATGTGATGGATCTGATGGACTGGTCGGGTCTGAAATCCTTAGGAAGAGGAACCAAAGCCAGAGCCGCATCCAAGAAAGAAGAGTGGTCAGGGATTATTCCTTTGCTCCTTAGGATTATCTTTTGACTTTTCCCCCTTACCCCTTTAGATTTCTCCAGATGGAGATGCTGAAGAGGAAATAAGGAAGACTTTTAAAAACAAGCTTGTTTCTATGTTCAGCCAAAGCCTTATGGTTGAAGGCAGAGAGCATATACCTCAACCTGTATCCAAATTACTGGGTCCCAAACAAACACATTCGGAAAATGAGCATCCGAATTGCAGACTTTGTGTCCACAAGAAACACACTTATCAAAGCCAGTAGTTTTTTTTTGTCCATGAGAACTGCAAAACAATACCACA
>NC_056740.1:142579484-142711984 GCF_019279795.1 Protopterus annectens
AGGGAGTAGGATTTTGGATGCAGATCCTTAAGGAGAATAACAGTCATACAGAATATTATACTCAAAGTAAAGTATTCTAAGAACTAAACCAACACGAGAATGAAGACAGGTGATAACTGCAATTAGGGTACACAGAACAGGGTAAAAGGGGCTGGAATTTATTGGAGAAAACTGGCAATGGATCCAATATATTGGAAGCAAATAACTAGACAGGGAAAGAGTGAAAAATGGGAAGAGGCCAGGAAGGCATTTGAACTGCAGGCTATAGGCTTGCTTTCCTTATCAGGGATCGACAGAATGTAGGCGGAGAGAACTGGGTAGGGGAATCTTAAGTAAAAGACTTTCTCTGGTAGAGTTTTTAATTGAATCTAGAACAGATGCTGCTGTTAAAAATGGATAATTAGTAGGGCCTATAAAATACTGCACAATAAAGTACAGTTGTGTACCTACCATAAATGTAAATGTTCGAGTGTATTCACTGTTGCAGTCATTACTCTTGGGGTTATCCTGCTGGCAGGCTACCCGCAGTCGGCCTGAATTCCAAAGTCCTGGTCCGGCGTTAGTTGCTGTCGCCTCTTCCCTGACGTCAGTGTGCCAGGGGTATAAAAGATGCAGCCAACACCATTTTCTTCAGTTTTTCTTGCCCCAGATGTCAGGTGCCCCCAAAAGGGTAGGCTAAATATATTATGCCAATAAACATACATGCACTAAAGTAACATTTCCTTCATCTACAAGCAAATACACCACATAGGTTGTATAGACTACAGAAGTACAGATAAACTCCAGCAAAAGAAAGGGGGACGGTGGGAAGGTAACCTGGACTGCAACAGTGAATACACTCGAACATCTACATTTATGGTAGGTACACAACTGTACTATGTTCATCGTGTTTCACTGTTGCAGTCATTACTCTTGGGTTGAATCCCAAAGCTGAGGATGGGTGGCTGAGCTAAATAGGATTAGGAGAGGCTATGAGGCCCTGCAGAACTGCAGTGGCAAAGCCTGCTCTGGATTTAGAGTAAAGAGGTAAGTGGTAGTGCTTTGTAAAAGTGTGCACTGAACTCCAAGTTGCAGCCTCTAAGATGTCTTTGGTTGGTACTGCTCTGAGGAAGTTTGCTGAAGTGGCTGCTGCTCTGGTAGAATGAGGTCTAATACCCTTAGGCACTGATTTGCCATGCTGAAAATAGCAGAAACTGAAGCAATGACCTATCCATTTAGAAATAGTCTGTTTTGAGATAGCCTTTCCTTGTGATCCTGCAGCATATGACACTAAAAGTTGCTCAGTCTTTCTGAAAGCTTTAGTTCTGTCCAAGTAGAAGTGTAGCTGTCTGTGTATGTCCAAAGAATGCAAAATTTTCTCACCCTTGTTCTGTGGGTTTGGATAAAAGGTGGGCAAGTGAATGGTTTGGTTGAGGGCCACACTGGACACCACCTTAGGCATAAATGTTGGGTTTGTCCTCAGAGAAACCCTGTCTGGATGAAAAATGATAAAAGGTTCCACAGCCATGAGTGCTTGTAACTCCAATACTCGTCTTGCAGAGGTTATTGCTAGGAACAGAGCTGTTTTCCAGGATAAGAATTTTATATCAGCTGTTGAGGCTCACTCAAAAGGAGGCAGTGTGAGTTTTTCCAACACATAATTGAGGTCCCATGCCGGAATTGGTGCTCTCCTTGAAGGCCTGATGTTTTTGGCCCCTCTGAGGTACTGCCTTAGTAAAGGATGAGAAAAGATAGGTGGTTCCGTATGGTAATGGGCTGAAATGGCAGAGGCATGAATCTTAATTGATGAAAAGGAAAGGCCTTTGTCCAGCATCTCAGTTAGGTATTGTAAAATCTGAGGAATATTTGATACATACGTGTCAATGCCTTGTTCCTGGTTCCAAGCACAGAATCTCTTCCATTTTTCTGCATAAGATTTTCTGGTACTGGTCCTCCTGGCCTCCAAGATAACATCCATAAAAGCTTTTGAAAGAGGAGTGTTCTGAGTGGCTACATTATCCGCCATGCTGCCAGATTTAAGGTCCTGAGTTGGCTGTGCAGGATCTGATTGTTTTGTTGGGTCAGCAAGTGAGAAGTTTGAGGCAATATCCATGCTGGACCTTGAGACAAGCTCTTTAGGATTGGGTACCAGTGCTGGCGTGGCCAATCTGGTGCAATCAGTATCATTTTTGGCTTCTGTTGTCTGACCTTGAGGAGTACCTTGGGAAGGAGAGGCAGTGGAGGAAAGGCATATACTGTTAGGTTTTTCCAGCTAAAGGATAGGGCGTCCACTCTCCATGCTTGTTTGTGATAAATCCTTGTGCAAAATCTCTGTAATTGGCAGTTGTGAGGGGAGGCAAATAGATCTATGTCTGGGCATTCCCATTTCCTTGTTATCATGTTGAAGACTTGTGGATCCACTTTCCACTCATGGGGATCCATGAGGTTTCTGCTTAGTTCGTCTGCCAGAGTATTTGTTTTTCCTGGCAGGAATTGTGTTTGCAGGTGAACTTGATAAGTCAATGCTGTGTCCCACAATGTCATTGCTTGTCTGCAGAGGGGGTAGGAATGTGTGCCTCCCTGCTTGTTTATGTACCACATGACCGTAGTGTTGTCCGTCTTTATCAGTAGCTGTCCTGGATGAAGTAGATCCTTGAAAGGTGTCAGGGCATTCTGAACAGCTAGCATCTTTTTTTGATTGATATGAAGATGCATCTGGCTTGCAGGTCATGTGCCCTGAATACATTTTCCTGCCATATGAGCCCCCCCAGGCATAATCTGATACATTCGTTGTCAGTGTCTGTCTGGCTGTGGGTAAAGTGAATGGCAGACCCTTGTTGTGGTGACAGGCCTGTGCCCACCATCGAAACTCCTGTTGCAGGCATGGAATGAGGGTAATTACTGTCTCCAGGCTGTGGCAATGCTGAGTCCAAACACTTTTTAGATACCATTGTAGTTTCCTCATATGCAGTCTGGCATATGGAATTAGCAGAATGCAGGATGCCATGAAGCCCGAGGCCTGCAGGCTTTTCCTTGCAGATAACTGGGTCTTTGTTGCCAAATTTCTGAAGTAAGAAGTCAGTTGCCTTTGTTTGTCTGGCGTGAGATAAGCCATCTGGGCAGTTGTATTTAAGCTTGCACCCAGGAATATTATCTCTTGAGACGGTACTAGTTTTGATTTCTTTTCATTTACTGTGTACCCTAGGCAAATTAGTAATCGTTTTACAAACGCCAGATGCTTTAGAAGAATGTCTTTGTTCTCTGCTTGTATACGGCAGTCGTCCAAGTAGGGATATATTTGAATTCCTCTTTGTCTGCAAAATGCAATTACTGGTGCCAGGCATTTTGTGAAGACCCTGGGCGCAGTAGATAAGCCAAAGGGCAGTGCAGAGAATTGGTAGTGCATTGAGCCAGCTATGAATCTGAGGTATCTTCTGCAAGACTGTCTGATTGGGACATGCAGGTATGCCTCTTTTAGGTCCAAAGTTACGAGCCATGCCTTCTTGCCCAGCATGGGCAGTAGCTGCTGTAGAGTCAACATCTTGCATTTTGGAACCTCCAGAAATGTGTTTAGTATAGACAGGTCCAGTATTGGTCTCCAGGTTTTGTCCTTTCTGGGCACCAAGAAAAGTCTTGAGTAAAATCCTTGCCCCTGCTCTTGTTGTGGTACTTGTTGAATGGCCCTCATGTCCATGAGAGCTGTAATTTGCTTTTGTGCCTCTGCCCATTGATTATGTGGCAGGTCTACCATACCTTTTGCCCTTAGTAGGGTGTAAAAATGGATCCTGTAGCCCTGGGACACTATGTTCAAGACCCATTTGTCTTGCGTAATCATTTGCCAATTTGGTGAAAAAAGTGCTAGTTTTCCCCCTAAGGGGGCTGCCAAAAGAAAAGTGCCTGGATCTGGCAGAGGAAAGTCATTGGGACTGTTTTCTGTAAGGTTGTGATTTGTCTTCTCTGCTTTTGGAGGTAGGAGCACCCCATTGTTTAGGCCTGTATGAACCTTGGGGCTGAGATCTGCCTCTGGGACGTCTGTATCTGCCTCTTTGTCGCCTGTCTGACACTGGAAAGGACCAATTTTTTGAAGGCCAGTTCCTGCTAAATCTGGGTGGCTGTACCTGTAAGAAATCCTTAACTGTCTGCATGGATTTCGCTTTATCCTCCATTTTCTTCAACACCTCTTCTGCTTTAGCACCAAACAAAGTATCATGCTGTAATGGAGCATCTAATAATTTTGTTTTAACATGATCATGCAGATTCTGTTCCTTTAACTAAGCATGCCTTCTAATAACAGAACCTGTAACAGCGGCCCTGCAAGAGGCCTCCAGTGAATCATAACCACATTGCAAAGTATGCTTTCCCACTTGTTCAGCTGCATGCAATAAATAGTACAGTTTTGTACCTACCATAAATGTAGATGTTCGAGTGTATACACTGCTGCCGTCATTACACTTGGGTTATCCTGCCGTCAGGCGGTTCCCCAGTCGGCCTGAGTTCCAAAGTCTTGGTCCGGCGTCGGTTGCTGTCGCCTCCTCCCTGACGTCAGTGCGACAGGGGTATATAAGATGCAGCCGACGCCATTTTCTTCAGTTTTTCTTGCCCCAGATGTCAGGTGCCCCCAAAAAGGTAGGCAATTCAAACTGCTAATAAAACATACATAAGAAAAGCAATCAACTTTTAGTTACCAGCAAATACTCCCCATAGGTAGTAAAGGGTAGAAGACATAGGCACGTACCAGCAAGTAAGAGGGGAAGGAGGGAGGGTAACCTGGACTGCAGCAGAGTATACACTCGAACATCTATATTTATGGTAGGTACAAAACTGTACTATGTTCATCGTGTTACACTGCTGCAGTCATTACACTTGGGTAGAATCCCAAAGCTGAGGTAGGGTGGCTATAAGGCCCTGCAGCACTGCAGTGGCAAAGCCAGCTCTGGATTTAGAGTATAGAGGCAGATGGTAATGCTTGGTGAAGGTATGTACAGAACTCCAAGTTGCTGCTTCCAAAATGTCCTTGGTAGGTACTCCTCTGAGGTAGGCAGTTGAAGTGGCTGTTGCCCTGGTGGAATGAGATCTAATGCTGTTAGGTACAGGTTTCCTATGGTGTGTATAGCAGAAACGTATACAGATGGGTTGCAAACTGGCTAAGTGACAGAACCCACAGGGTCAGAGTTGCTGGAGCCATGTCAGACTCAAAGCCGGTCACAAGTGGTGTCCCACAGGGCCTCAGTCAGTCCTGGGTCTCGGCATCTACTTTTCTACTTTCTGAAGTACAAGCAAACACAGGAGGTTATTATGGTTGACAAAGTTTGCAGATGACTGCAAACTGGGCATAATAGTCGATCACACACAGACACAGATATCTCTCCAAGGGCAGAAACGGATAACTGGTGCTGCCCCCCAGCCATGGCCCTGAAGTTAGCGCCAAAAATGCATAGTCATAAAAAAAGGTTAAAACCCTAGCTACCATATGGGTGATCACCATATACACAACAAGTCATCAGCACAGAAAGTCATCAGGGTTGTCTACCGTAGTTCGTTTGACACTAGTCTTGCTAAGTGACACTCATGTTGCTAAAGTAGTTAGGACCTAATTCATGAAGGGATTCACATCTAGATTCGGATCTCATCGTTACCTCATCATCGCCCCATCGACTTATGATTTCACTCATTAGACCTATGATTGAGTACATACAACCTGTTGTGAATGTATCTGACCAGACACCCCACCAAAAGCCCAAAAGTCAAAAAAAAAAGGATAAAAAAAAGATGTCTCAAAACTGAAATTTAAAGAACTCCAGCTTTATTCAGAGCTTTATTCAGTCCAGCTGCAGCCTGTGCCATGTCAAGACATATAATATGAATATGCTTCACCTCAAAAATATAGATCCTCATTCACCCTCAAAAGATCCTCAACAACCCACAGAGGGGGAAACTTAAACCTTGACTTAAACATAGAGGAAGCGTGCTGACGTGCTGGGAGGGGAGAGACTTAGAGACCGCTGTGGAACAAAATCCCGGAACAAATGTGAGGCAGAGCAAGAGGGCCTTCCTGAAGAACGCATGAGAAATGGATGGGAGATGAAAGAGGATAAGAAAATGATTACTATAAGTACTGGGAGTGTCACTGCTTGACAGAAATGATAAGAATAGGTTTTATTCAAACTTTATTCAAAAAAAATGGTAGAAAAGCCAGGCTACTCTTATAAATGCATAAATGCCCTTAGCCTAGATAGCCTGTGAACCTATGAACCTATCCATTTTAAAATAGTCTGTTTTGAAAAGGCTTTTCCCTGTGCTCCTGCAGCATATGCTATCAATAATTGCTCAGATTTTCTGAAAGCTTTGGTTTTGTCCAAGTAGAAGTGTAACTTCCTGTGTATGTCCAAAGAATGCAGTAGTCTCTCCCCTTTATTCTGTGGATTTGGATAGAAAATTGGCAAGTGAATTGTTTGGTTTAGAGCCACACTTGATACCACCTTTGGCATAAACGTAGGGTTAGTTCTTAAAGACACCCTGTCTTGGTGGAAAATGATGAAAGGTTCCACTGCCATTAGTGCCTGTAATTCTGAAACTCTTCATGTTGATGTTATTGCCAGGAGCAGAGCAGTTTTCCAAGAGATATATTTTAAATCTGCTGTGTTAGCTGGCTTGAAATGAGGTAAAGTTACGAAGTTGAGGTCCCCAGTTGGAGTAGGTGCTCTATGGGGCAGTCTTATGTTTTTAGCCCCTCTGAGGTACTGTTTTAGCAAAGGATTAGAGAAAATTGGTGGATCCGTGTTGTAATGAGCAGAGATGGTAGAGGCGTGGATCTTGATGGATGAAAAAGAGAGGCCTTTGTCCAGCATCTCAGTTAAATATTGTAGTATCTGAGGAATATTTGGGACAAGAGGGTCAAGGCTGTGAGCCTGGTTCCAGGCACAGAATCTCTTCCATTTATTTGAATAGGCTTTCCTGGTACTAGGCCTTCTGGCCTCCAGAATGACATCCATAGCAGCTTTGGAGAGAGGCACTGCTTGCCTGACTAAGGAATCTTCCATGCAGCCAGGTTTAAAGTCTTTAGCTGGCTGTGAAGTATCTGATGGTTGTGCTGAGTCAGCAGATGTGGGATTTGAGGCAAAATCCAGGGTGGTCCTTGTGCTAAGTTCTTTAAGATTGGGTACCAGTGCTGGCGTGGCCAGTCTGGTGCAAACAGGATCATCTTTGGCTCTTCTTGCCTGGCTTTTATGAGTACCTTTGGAAGGAGAGGTAGTGGTGGGAAAGCATATACTTGAAGATTTTTCCAGCTGAATGAGAGGGCATCCACTTTCCATGCTTGTGGATGGTAAGTCCTTGTGTAGAATTTCTGTAGCTGGCAGTTCATTGGGGATGCAAACAGATCTATGTCCGGGCTCCACCATTTTTGTGTTATCATTCTGAATATTTGTGGATTCAATTCCCATTCATGGGGATCCATGATGTTTCTGTTTAAATCGTCTGCCAGTGTGTTTTTCTCTCCTGGCAGGAATTGTGCTTGCAGATGAACTTGATAGTTTAGAGTCATGTTCCACAAGGTCATGGCTTGTCTGCAGAGGGGATAAGAGTGAGTGCCCCCTTACTTGTTTATGTACCACATAACTGTGGTGTTGTCTGTCTTTAGTAGTAGTTGTCCTGGATGCAGCAGGTCCTTGAAGGCTATAAGGGCATTTTGTACAACTAGCATCTCCTTTTGATTTATGTGAAGATGCCTTTGTTCTGCGGACCACTTGCCCTGAATACATTTTCCTGCTATGTGTGCTCCCCAGGCATAATACAATGCATCTGTTGTCAGTGTTTGCCTGGCTGTGGGTTGAGTAAAAGGCTGTCCCTTGTTGAGGTGACAAGCGTGAGCCCACCATCGAAACTCCTGCTGAAGGCAAGGAATTAGTGGTATAACTGTTTCCAAACTTTGACAGTGTTGAGACCAGACACTCTTTAGGTACCATTGTAGTTTCCTCATATGCAGTCTGGCATATGGAATTAGTAGCATGCAAGATGCCATGTAACCCAAGGCCTGCAGAATTTTTCTTGCAGGGAGATGGGTTTTTTTTGCCATCAATTGAAAATATTGAGTCAGTTGTCATTGCTGGTCTGGCATGAGATAAGCCATCGGGGCCATTGTATTCAAGCTGGCACCCAGGAATATTATCTCTTGTGAGGGCACTAGTTTTGATTTATTTTCATTTACTGTGTACCCTAGGCAACTTAATAACTTTTTTACAAACGCCAGATGCTTTAGAAGAATGTCCTTGCTCTCTGCTTGAATCAGGCAGTTGTCCAGGTACAGATAAATTTGAATTCCTTTCTGTCTGCAAAATGCAATTACTGGTGCCAGGCACTTTGTGAAGACCCTGGGCGCAGTAGATGAGCCAAAGGGCAGTGCAGAGAATTGATAGTGCATTGAACCAGCTATGAATCTGAGGTATCTTCTGCAGTTTTGTCTGATAAGGACATGCAGGTATGCCTCCTTGAGGCCCAAGGTTACGAGCCATGCTTTCTTGCCCAGCATGGGAAGAAGCTGCTGTAGTGTCAACATTTTGAATTTTGGAACATCCAGGTAAGTGTTTAGAGAAGATAGATCCAGAATGGGCCGCCAGGCTTTGTTCTTTCTGGGAACCAGAAACAGTCTTGAGTAAAATCCTTGTCCTTGCTCCTGCGGTGGTACCTTTTGAATAGCTCTCATGTCTATGAGTGCTGTAATTTGTTTTTGAGCCTCTGCCCATTGATTTGGTGGCAGATTTGGCAATCCTTTTAACCTTGGCAGAGTGTGAAAGTGGAACCTGTAACCCTGAGATACAATGTTGAGAACCCATTTGTCTTTGGTGATCATATGCCAATTGTGATAGAAAAGTGCCAGTTTTCCTCCCAAGGGGGCTGCCAAGAGAGAGCTGTTTGGCAGCTGTAGTGGGAAGTCATTGGGGCTGTTTTTTATACAGTTGGGGCCTGTCTTCCCCTTCTTTCTGGCCTGATGCACCCCCATTGTCGAGGCCTGTAAGGACCTTGTGGTTGACCTCTACCTCTTGGACGTCTGTATCTGCCCCTTTGAGGTCTGTCTGTAACTGGAAAGGACCAATTCTTTGTTGGCCAATTTCTGCTAAATCGAAGAGGCTGAACCTGTAAGAAATCCTTCACCGTTTGCATAGATTTTGCCTTATCCTCCATTTTCTTTAATACCTCTTCTGCCTTAACTCCAAATAACACATCCTGCTGCAAAGGTGCATCCAATAGTTTTGCTTTAACATGATCTGGTAACGTATGTTTTTTTAACCAAACATGTCTTCTAATGACAGAACTTGTAGCTGCTGCTCTACAGGAGGCCTCTAAAGAATCAAAACCACATTGCAAAGTATGTTTTCCCACTTGTTCAGCTGCATGCAATAAATCCTGCATTTCCTTAAAATTAGGAGGATCTGAATCTGGAAGCATTTTTTTGTTTCAACTGAGACATCAAAAATTGCTGATATTTTAGCATGTGAAATTGGCAGTTTAAGGTCCTCATTGCTAAAGTTGCAGACGTATATACTTTCTTCCCCCATCTGTCTAATGCTCTGGAATGTCTGTCAGAGGGACTGGATTCTTTGCTGACGAGGCCTTAACCCCTTTGGGTCCCTGAGAAATAGTTTCAGGGTCAGCAACAGGGCTTTTATAAAGACATTTGTGTGAGTCAGGGACTCTGTAGTATCTGTCAGGCTTAACTGGGGCTGGAGGTAAAGAATCAGCATTTAAGCTGGATTCAGTATACACATCATCCACAATATCTAACACTGGCGGAATAGCAAGGGGTCTGTGTTGAGGTAATAAAAGGAAGTCTCTGAGCCTTTTCTTGGATTCTGAGTAATCCTGGCCTTCCCAATGGAAATGCTATGTAAGGTTTCCCCAAAGGAGTAATCCTCAGGTGGAGAGGCTGATGGAATTGATTCCTCAGCATCAGCATCCTCATAAGGGGGTAAAGAGTATCCTAGGTCTGAGGATGTATCTGAGGAGATGGAAACCTGGTCGGATGAGTCATAGTCTGCATCCTGTCTATGCCTTTTATCAGGAGGGGGATGGGACCCCCTGATCAGAGTGATTAGGTCTTCGGCCATTTTGAGCATTTGTTTCTTAGGCATGGAGGCCTGTCCTGGAGAATGCTGTATTTGTTTCTTTGTTTTTAAAGGAGGTTTAGACTTAGCAGATGATTTAATGCTTAACTGAGTAGGTCTGAAAACACCCTCTGAAGCTGTGGGTTGTTCAGCTACTCCGGATCCCTCTGAAGGGTTAATTTTGGTAGGCTGAAAATCTTGTGCGTCCAAAGGCCCAGCCATCTCCACATGGGAGTCAGAGGCGGCCTGTGGTTCTACAGAAACGGTCGTCAGGGGCTATGAAGGCACCTCGCTGAAAACCGGAGAACCGGCGACTGGCCTAGAAGAGGCTTTGTCGTCGCGCGGTTTATGTATTCCGGTCATCGGAAGTTCCGACGGCATGGTGTAATTAAATTTTCTGCCAAAATAATGTCGGGCAAAATCAAACCGATGTTTAATAGTGCGCTTATTAAACCTAGCACAAAACCGACAACCAGTGATGTTGTGGTCTGGGCCTAGGCATGGGATACAATAAGAATGGAAATCCTTATGAGGTATTTGCTTCCCACAAGAAATACAGTTATTAACTTTTACTGACATCGGTCTGAGGCAAGAAAAAGTTTCCCTAACGGGGTACTTAGCTTTGTAGAAGACTTCGGTTCTGGATTCGGAATGAAAATCTCAGGAGTTGGCCGACCGGCACTTGCGAACTGCTTTTGCTTCGGGCACCGCGCGGCAAGAAAGACTGAAGAAAATGGCGTTGGCTGCATCTTATATACCCCTGTCGCACTGACGTCAGGGAGGAGGCGACAGCAACCGACGCCGGACCAAGACTTTGGAACTCAGGCCGACTGGGGAACCGCCTGACGGCAGGATAACCCAAGTGTAATGACTGCAGCAGTGTAACACGATGAACATCCTGCATTTCCTTGTTCTCTGAACATTCAGAATTTGTCAACATTTTCTGTTTAAGCAGTGACATTAAGTATTGCTGGTATTTAAGCATATGAACCTGACAATTTAAAGCCCTTACAGCCAAGGTAGCAGAAGTGTAAACTTTTTTCTCCCATCTGTCCAGTGCCCTAGAATCCCTATCTGAGGGGACAGGGTTTTTTGCAGTGGAAGCTTTGACCCCTTTGGGACCCTGAGATATAGTTTCAGGGTCAGTAGCGGGGTTTTTATATAGGAATTTATGACAGTAGCGGGGTTTTTATATAGGAATTTATGACAGTCTGGGACCCTGTAGTATCTGTCTGGCTTAGCAAGTGCAGGGGGTAAAGAGTCATGGGACAGGCCAGACTCTGAAAATACATCATCTACAATGTCTAGAACAGGTGGAATAGCAAGAGGTCTGTGCTGAGGTAGTAGCAGAAAGTCTCTGAGCATTTTCTTAGATTCTGAGTAATCTTGGCTCTCCCAGTGGAAATGCTCCCTCATGGTATGCAGGGTTTCCCCAAAAGAATAATCCTCAGGAGGAGAAGCTGAAGGAATGGATTCTTCAGCATCAGAATCCTCATAGGGAGGAAAAGAAAATCCCTGTTCAGAAGAGGAATCAGAGGAAATTGAAACCTGATCAGAAGAATCATATTCTGTCTCTTACCTAGGCCTCTTATCAGGAGGGGGATGGGAACCCCTGATCAAAGTAATTAGGTCTTCGGCCATTTTAAGCATCTGTTTTTTAGGCATGGAAGTCTGAGTAGGAGAATGCTGTACTTGTTTCTTTATCTTTAGAACTGCTTTAGCCTTTGTATTTGAAGCTGAAGATGGTTTAACATATAACTGTGTAGGTCTGAAGACACCCTCAGAAGCCGATGCCTGCTCAGCGGCTCCGGACCCATCTGAGAGAATGATTTCTGAGTGTCCAATACCTTGAGTATCCAGAGGCCCAGTCAGCTCCACATGGGAGTCGGAAGTGGCCTGTGGCTCTGAGGTAGCGGGCGCCAGGGGCTGCGAAAGCGCCTCACTGAGAACCGGTGAACCGGCGACTGGCCTAATGGAGGCCTTGTCATCGGTTTTGGACCTCGGATGCCTATCCTTTTCCTTGTCCTTGCGTTTTTTGTAAACTATGGTCGTTGGCTGTTCCGCCAGCATTATATAGTTAAATCTTCGGCCAAAGTAATGAAATGCAAAATCAAAACGATGCTTAATAGTGCGTTGGTTAAATCTAGCACAAAACCAACAGCTAGCAACATCGTGGTCAGGGCCTAGGCAAGGAATACAGTAAGAATGAAAATCCTTATGAGGTATTTGCTTCCCACAAGAAATATAACTGTTAACTTTTTCTGACATTGGTCTGGAGCAAGAAAAATGTTTCCCCAACGGGGTACTTAGCTTTAATGAAGATTTCGGTTCTGAAATTTAGATTTGAAAATCTCAGGAGTCCGCCGACCGGCACTTGCGAACTGCTTTTGCTTCGGGCACCGTGTGGCAAGAAATACTGAAGAAAATGGCGTTGGCTGCATCTTTTATACCCCTGGCACATTGACGTCAGGGAAGAGGCGACAGCAACCGACGCCGGACCAGGACTTTGGAATTCAGGCCGACTGCGGGTAGCCTGCCAGCAGGATAACCCCAAGAGTAATGACTGCA
This sequence comes from Protopterus annectens, assembly GCF_019279795.1. Lineage (NCBI taxonomy): Eukaryota > Metazoa > Chordata > Ceratodontiformes > Protopteridae > Protopterus > Protopterus annectens. The sequence continues at coordinate 142,592,132 of NC_056740.1, forward strand.
ACAGTGAAACACGATGAACATCTATAGGAATCAAAAGAGGTTAGAAAAGATTGAGAAGACAGACTGGATAAGCCATTTATAAAGAAATAATGAGAGGATATATGTATGGCTTACAAATATAAACAAAGTCTAGGAGACTTAGGATTTTTGCTTGAACGTGTTTGCACATGTATTTTTATACCCCAAACAGACTCCAAACAATACCAAATGTTGGAGGTGTGATGGGAAAGAAAGAGGTAACTGGGAACACGTTTTGGGAGAGTAATGAGCTGGCAGACTTTAAAATTCCCAGAGTTCCCTGTCAGAAATATTGGCTGGAACTAAGGAAATTATTTTTTTGAGCTGAGATACAGGACCTAAAATGTCTAGACAAAGTAAGGCCTTGTTTAGTTTAAATTCTGATAGCTGTCAAAAAAGCAATTACTAGAAAATGGAAATCAAAGTCTGAACCAACTGTATTGACTACTCTAGCACAGACAAAAGAATTGAAAGTGGTATCGTTAGAAAAGGGCAACAGGAAACTACATAGAAAAAAATGAAAATTGTAGAAACAATACATGCAGAATGATGCTTTTATAAGAAGAGTGGGGTTTAAGTGAAGGTAGAAATTGATCAATTTATGCAATACTGGATTGAGGATAATTATATAAAATAATATACACAATGTATAAAGTTTATAACTGGGAACATTTTTAATATGATTTATTTTCTTTTATAGAAATATATATCTGCCTATGTCTTACGTGATAATTCAGTAAAGGTGTTTAAAAAAACACTGCCTGGGGAAGAAGCTTCTTGTATGGGAGGTCTGGAGTCAACCCAATCACCCCTGGAAACAGAAGGGGATGGGACAATACCCATTTCAATATAAGCCTTGACAAAGGCACTCATCATTTGATCCTAGTCAATGTCTGAAGAGCTTCAGACACAGCTAATGGAATATGAGGGAGGAGTTAAAGTGAGGATGTGAGAGAAGAAATTTGGATAGCTCTTGTTTTGAAGAGCGTCTGCTAACCATCCTTCTGAAGGCTGAAATAGAACATCTAGTCCTCTTTCTGTAAGCATGGAAGAATAGCTTGCACTGTGACCAGCGTTCTGCATGAGGTTGTCCTGACTCTGGAGAGTAACATGGTTCCAAAACTGTCAGAACTGAAGGCTCCTGTACTGCCTCAGATCATGAAACTTTCACAAGAGGAAAGGCAAAGATGAGGCATCATCTAATCTTCTCTTTTTTTTCTCTCTCTCTCGCTCTTCCTCTATTTTTTCATCTTTGCCCTGTGAAGGAAAGAAAAGTCCTATCAAAATTAACTTGTTTTGCACTTCTGGACAGAAAGTGGGCTGAAGTTCTTACAAATTTCACAAGAGGTGGTCAAATGTTCTTGGCCCGAGCATAAAACACGTGATTCATGAGTATCTTGGGACAAAACAGAGTGGTCACAGAGGCCATACTTCCTAAAGCCTTTATCCATCAGATCAGAAATGAAAAACAGCTAGTTTAAGTACTACAACTACTACCACTCTTATCACTACTATCTCAACTGTAATAACACAAAAAACAATAAGAACAGAAAGTCAACTTCTGCATTATATTTCAGAGAAACTGAAAATCTTCAGCTAGGTCCTAAGTATCTAATCACATTTTTTTTTTTGCCACAGTGAGAAATGTATAAGGAAAGAGAAAAAAATGATGGGAAAACAGGATCACAAGACAACCCTGAAAAACAATGTACTTATCTGAGCATTCAAAGCATTATTTGTGCTGGCAAATGAGATCTGAGGATTCAGAGGATGCAGGTGCATCATGGGAGTGGGGAAGGAGCTTGAGAGTTGTAAAGAAGCTTTTGATTGATGGGTCAGATCGCTCTAACAGTGAATTTCCTATCAGTTGAAGTGGATGGACAGAATAATGTAAGATATGCCATTCACACCTGCCACATCCCCTCTCTCATTTTATCTTTAGCTTCACTTCTTCCCAGTTTTTGACTTATTTCCTTAATTTCTTTAACAATAACTATTTTTGTACATTGTGCATATTACTATATAGGTCATCATTTCATTACACCTACCGCTAACCTTCATTATTGAACACTTTACTTTATCTCCACTTCCTTTTCCTAACAAATTTAAATGGAGTTGAATGTGTTATAGATGCTATACTGTCTTACAATATTTTGTTTTGCTGAACCTACATCATTTATTAAATTGCACCATAATTATTTTTCTTTTCTGTACTACATGTATTGTAATACTGCAACTATGAACTGTATTTTAAACATTTCTTTCTAATATACATAATTATAAATTGCACTGTATTTGCATTTTCTTTGGAGCTCATCTTACACAGACCTTCACTGAAAAAGGACATTTTTTTGCAAGTCAGACTTTCATGATAATTAAAGGGAAAATAAATAAGTTCCAGCTCTTCTCTTTCCATATTCCACCAATTTCCTAAACTACTTGACCTGTACTGAAACAGACACCCCTAATGCAGAATTATTAGTTATCCCATTTATAAATGTTGTCAATATTTTGTATAGTGTATTAGATATGATTGCTAAGATTAAAAGTATATTGTGTGAATGTGTATGTATACAGCATCTCTAGTATGAATTATCATATGAAACCAAGTTAATTTCCCCCACGTGCAAATATGCAATACCAGATAATAATGTATCCAACGGACTAGGCCATTTTACAGTACATGTTCTGTACTTCCTACTATCCTCTATGCTTACCTTAATATTCACTGCATCTTTAACACAGAGTCATCATTTGTACAGTGTAGCCCTGCTTCCTAGGCCTCCACTGAAATTGGATCCTATCTAGGCAAATCTTAACAACTAGAAATAAATAAATAAATGAAACGACTGCAGTAAAAAGTATATCATGTCTCTGTCCAGCTTTATAAAGATGGATAAAAAATGTAAACTGTATTACCACATACCAACAATTTTAACTTAATTTGCTATATACACTACAAATTGCATACTAGGGCGCACTTCAAAAAAGACTTACTAGATTTAGCTCAATGATTTACACTGTAATAGTACAGGTAAGGCTTCTAGAGTTCAATGCATTTTCAAGAAAAAGGTACCACCTTCCCCTAAAGTACCATGAAATGCTATCCATCTAACTTCCCTGTGAGTTACCCTTGTGTTCTGCAACAGTAGCACTGTAAGGGTGGGGTGAAGGGGACAACTGCCTTGGGCACTGCTTCAGTACTTTTCTGTACTGAAATACTGGTACAGTAAAGCCCTTAAACAAACAAACAAAAAAAAAAACACTGAACTTGAGAGCAGAGGGTAGGGGGTTAGATTTGGTGGAGTGGGATTGGCAGGTTTACTTAGAAAGCTAATCCAAAGACTTTTTTTGACTCATGAGGAGCTGAGGAAGTGGTGGTGCAAGCTGGTGGAAATGGCAAAGGGCACTAGATGAACTACTTACAGCTCTGTTATACAAGTATGCTTGAACACATGAAAAGGCAGAACCATTATTTTCTTTTTAAATAAAAGTAACATTTAGATTTTGTTTTAAATTAAAAAAACAAAACAAACATTACATTATATCTCTCAGTATAAGTTTTGAAATAACAGGCATGTTGTTTTAGCCTTACTTCAGGTCTTCTAGGGTTTGAGCTGTGGTAGAAATAATCTTCATCAACAACGATTTCTGCATGAGGACTCTCCAGCTTTGCCAGACTTATCTGCTTAAAATTATTAATTTCTTCAATTAAACCTGAAAAGAACAGAACAAGTTAGTTTTAGTCTACTCATTCCAGAGTCCAATTACAAACATCATAATACTGGGCAGGCTAAATAACCAATACATGAAGCGTTTGGAACTGAAAATAAATACTGTAATTGGCTGCTTCTGATTAGTAATTCCTTAATGAAAGCCAAGGGCAACTCCTTATAATGTAATAAAATGGGATCTATTCATTCTGTGTAGATTACAGAGTTCATACCAGAGACTCTCCTTCTAAGGAGAGACAGATTTTTTCTATCCGACTGATCTGTCTAGTTAGGTATGTGCAACGGGAGCTATATTTAAGTGTGGGCCTTCTGAGTAAGGAATAAAGAGGGAGAATGAGATCTTATGACCTGGAGGAAAAGAATTTAGTAATTATCTGGGCTACGTAGACAGGTTTCCTGAACATAGTCAAAACATGGTGGCCAAAGAAGAGTTCATTGGCTTTGTATGCATCCAGATCCAGATCTCTAATGATGGTTTGAGGAGGATGTTGTTTATGGGGCAGGTACAGGGATGCATTTATTTAGAGAAGAGAACAATAACACTTTTTTTTTCAGTTAGCTTTAGTCATCGGTCCAGGCACCGTGAGTTCATGAGAGAAAGACCCTTTCGGAGTACATGGTTGTCTCCTGATATGCTCTGACTTTGCAGTAATTAGCAAACTTGGTCAACCATAAGCCCCAAATTTGGCTTTGACATCAGTGAAGTAAATGCTAAAGAACAGTGTCGTCAGTATGAAAAGTGGGGAGGGATAACACTAACTAGTGGAGTATTCTATCTGTAAGCCAATTTGCTATCTAACAAGTTACACATGTCTTATGAATTCAGCTGTGACAATTTTTTTTCTAATAATAACAGAGTCCATCCATCCACCTACCCACAACACAAACCTATTTCCATTTCTGCACAGGGGGTTGGGGGTGTCACTTCCAACAATGACAATCATCTGGAGAAAAGGTTCACACTGCTGGGCGGCTAACCCTGCAGCGATTGTTCTTCCATAACACACACTTGCAAGCACACACACATTTATGGCCAATTTAGCGTGCCCAATCCACCTGCTGCATTGTCTTTGGAATGTGGAAAGAAACCGAAGCATCTGGGGGACAGCCACACGAACAGAGGACATGCAGACTCAGCACAGAAGGCACCCCAGCTGAGAACTCAACCAGAGAACCTCTTGTTGTAAAGTGGCAATGCCATCCAGTTTGCCACTGTGCTACCCCTGAGGAACAGTACTAAAGGCCTTGGCATGATCCAGATAGACAGTATGGACTGATTCACCATTGTCTAGAAACTCTAGGACTTTTTTCAAAAAGAGATATCAATTTAAGTAAGCAGTATCTGCCCTTCATAAAAAACAAAACTGGTTTGGGTCCAGGGCTTGTAAACTGTCAGTATAGCCTTATTTATAAGTTCCATGAATAATACCAGGTGGAGGTTGTTGTACGCAAATGTTTATGAACATAGGCAATGGAAAGCACAAAGTGAATATGATTTTACAAAATCAATGAATGTGTATTAAAATTCAGAAGAGTATCAAAACAAAATCTTTCTATGTTTTTAGTAACAAAAGATGTGTAAAGTCTAGTAGAACAGCAAAGAGTGATAATGTAGAAAAAAAATACAATCTCCCTTATCAATACCTTAAAATAAAATCTTACTAATGTTTAAGAGTAGCCAAAACTGAGTCTTGATGCAGAGAAAGCATCTGACAGAGTAAGCAGGGACTTTATGAATAGAGCAATGGAAACATTTGCATTCCCTGATAAAATTCTAAGGTTGATTAAGAGGATATATCAGGGATCAGAGGTGAAAATTAAAGTGGGTGGGGGTCCTCTCTGATAATTTCTGTTTAAGCAGAGGAACCAGGCAGGGGTGTCCTCTTTCCCTTTTGTTATTTGCATTATATTTAGAACCTCTGGCAATGAAAATAAGGAATTCAGAAATTCAAATATATAACTGGTATGGTAGTCAAGAAAAGCTCTCTCTATTTGCAAACATTATTTCTACCTGATAAAACCAGAAAAGGACATTTCAGTGTTGTGGAACATTTTGAGGCAGTTTCAAATATTTAATTATGTACCAACACACAAATTAGTTCAGCAATATCCATATTTATGGGGACATAATAAAATGAAGTTAGGAGTATGAATTAAAAAGGATTCTGGTGTGTCAGCTAAGGATAAGTGGGGAGTGGCTAAACAAAAGATAATACAAAAATTGAGAAATTGGAAGCTTCGTTTTAGATATGGACAGTAAGATACAAGGAGTTAAAATGATTTTTGTCCCTTTTAGTTTTATACACAGGTCAGGCATATTTTTATTAACCACAGGAGAAGTTGTCGACAGCAATTAATAAAGAGCTGAAGGATTTTATCTGGGAGGGGAAGATGACGAGAGTCAAGTGAGCTAAGGTGATTCTTCCAACAGAACAAAGCAGTTTGGGATTACCTGATTTGAAAGGGTATTTCAGAGCTACACAGTTAAGTCTCCTATCTGCAGCACAAGCAGAAACCTATAAGTCAAAGTATAAAGGGCTAATAATGAAACAGAAGGAAATCTCAAGAAACAAGGAACGACTGGGATTTTGGATACAGATCCTTAAGGAGAATAAGAATAACCATACAGAATATTACATTCAGAAAGTAGCAGAAAGTATTCTAAGAAGTAAGCCAACAAGGGAACGGAGAAAGGAGATTCTGCCGACAGGATGACTGCAATTAGGGATACAGACAATAGACAAGAGGGGGCTGGAATTTATTGCAGAAAAGAACCAAGGTATTGGGAGCAAATAATTACTGAGGTAAGGTAACAGAATGGGAAGAGGCCAAGAATTTATTTAGACTGCAGGCTGGAGATTGCCTTCCCTATCAAGGATCAATATCAGAGTACAGGCAAAGAGAAAGAAATTGGGGGATCTTAAGCGAAAGACCCGCACTGGTACAGTTTTTGGTAGAATCTAGAACAGAAGTCGCTGTTAAAAAAGGAATAATTAGTAGACCACACAAAATACTGCATGACAACTATAAAAGTCAAGAACAAAAAGCTAAAGAATAATACCAACATAGTTATAAAATCTGCTGATAAGGGAGATGCTGTTGTTGTACTTAGCAAAGAGTTTTATAACAAACAAATAGATCTGTTGCTATCTGACAGACTGACTCTTCTTCAGCTGTCACCACCAATGGTGAATTCCTATATACAAAAAGTGCACAAATCTTTATTTAACATGGAAAAAACTGGTTTGATAGACCATGAGCTGCTGATAATTTTATATATACAACATCCTACTATCCCAGTTTTTAAAGCCTGTTTTTGCAGTGGTGGTGCTGCGGTAGCGTTGTCGCCTCACATTAAGACATTGTCCTGTTTGATTTTCAGCTAGAGTGTCTTCTGTGTGGAGACATGCATGAATGGGCGTACCTTCATTGAAGGTTGTGTGTCAGGGCCGGCAACTCGGCATGTAAAAATCTACTGTGCCAATCATTAGCAGACCAGAGTTCCGCTGTGGCAACCCCTAACAGTGAAAAGCTGAAAGACACAACAACAACAACAACAACAACCAAAAATTCATAAGGATCCCAAAACACCACCCATGAGACCCTTAGTATTGCGTAGGGGCTGGATAACAGAAAATATTTCTGTTTGGTTAGAATGCACTCTTAGACCAATGTTACAAACCTTCCCTAGAATTTTGAAAGATACTGCTACATTTCTGGAATCATTGGGTGTTTATTTACAAGAAAACAGTGACATTTCCTATATGTTTGCTAGTTTAGATGTAAATAATTTGTTTACTGTCATAGAAAATCAATATGGCATTATTGCCATAGAAGAAATACTGAACAAAAAGGTGAATATACATATAGATGAAAATATATGGTTATATTACTTATTAAAGCTAGGATTAGAGAACAATGTTTTTCTTTGTCAAACAAAGTATTATTGTCAGAGACAAGGTATAGCTATGGGTACGCCTTGTGCCAACACATATGTTAACCTAGTCCTGGCATACTGGGAAGATATGGTGACATTTGAGGCAGCACATAATTGGAAAGACAAACTTTTCTTTTATAATAGATTTGTGGACAATGTTTTATTTTTGGGGGGGTGGGCACCATATCAGAATTAACATCCTTTGTCAAGTATCTAGAGTCCACTACCAGCTTCTTCAGATTTTCATTGAATTATTCTAGTTCAGTTATTGAATACCTGGACATTAGTATTATTAAGAAAGAAAATGGGGAGGTAGAGACCTCACTATATAGGAAGCCTTGTTGGACCAACAGCATGCTTAGATATGATAGCATGCACCATAGACATGTATTCCAACACATAGTCAAGGGACAAGTCTGTAGAATATCCAGACTTTGCACAAATGAAAATTTATGCAGGAATTGGACTCTTTAAAGAATAATTTTCAAGTACGAGGTTATAGTAAAAATTTATTAAAAAAGCAAATGTCCAACAGCAGTCTCTTATAGAAAACAAAGTGCAAAACCATGGTTATACAGAGGTAAAAAAATGGCTTAATAAGGTAGATGCATGGGTCCAAAAACCTAATGAAGGTTTGAAAATAAGTTTACTCAATGCTAGAAGTCTAAATCTCAAAATGCACTCACTTGAGGCACTCCTTAAAATGGAGAACATAGATGTCTGTGCAGTGACTGAGACCTGGTTCAAGGCTCCAGAGAGCACCCCTGCATTAAAAGGCTATAACTCATGCCACACTTTTCAGCCATCTAGCCTGGACCAGAACACCAAAGGCGGTGGTGTGTCCATATTCATTAAGGATATCCACACCTCCAGGCTAGTTGCTCAGCATAATGCAGCCAAGGTTATCCAAGTGCAACTAACTCTGGGCAAAACTGCAATCCAAATTGTAGCTTGCTACAGATCCCCCACTATGCCCCAGGATTCCCACTCCTCTTTTCTCGATATACTGGAAAATACTAGGGTTCAAGCAAGCACCCTAATATTGGGCGATTTCAACTACCCCATCATTAACTGGGAAAACTACTCATGTACCAACTCCTTCGCTCAGCGCTTTCTGGAATTCATAAATTCCAATGTCCTGGATCAACTTATCCACACCCCCACTAGTGGCAACAATATCCTAGACCTAGTCATCACCAACATGAGTGACCAGTGTTCCACACCTGAAGTCAACTCGTTAATCACCCTAGATATCCACATCCCACCCCCCCCATTAAGGAAACCACGGTAAAATATTTCTCCAAAGCCAACTTCATGCTTCTTAAGACAGAAGTGGTAAACTTCATGATGCCCATGCAGATGGACAATACAGTTACGACTGCTGAATCCTACACAAATGCACTCTATAAGCACTTACACAAGTGCATTCATCGTGCTATCCCAAACAGAACCAAGATGCTATCCTCCAAAAAAAGGAAGCCACTCTAGTGGTCCCCTGCCATAAACAAACTCTACAACAGAAGGAAGAAATTGTTGCAAGAGAGTAAAATCCCATGAGTGGAGGAGCTCCCTGGTCAGCCTCAGCAAGAAGCTGAGATCTCTTATAAGATCCTCCAAAGCTAGCTATGAAAACAAGATTGGCACTGATTCTAAGGACAACCACAAAGCATTTTATAGCTATGTCAAGAATCTCCATGGCAACACCCAGATCTGCTCTGAGTTACAGCACAATGGCACAAAAATTACAGAACCAACTGATATTGCCAACATCCTGACAGATAGGTTCAGTGCTAACTTTACCCCACTCTCACCCCCTAAAGGGCCCATATCTATACAGGAAGAATGCTGAGTCCCTGTAATCACAACTTCACAGGTAAAAGCAGCACTCTCTAAAGCCAAAAAATACAGCATCCATGGGACCAGACAACATCCCAGGCTGCGTTTTACACAAACTTCAGAATGAACTGGCTCCCCACCTAAGCATCATGTTCAATCATAGCCTCACGTCAGGCTTTGTGCCCACTGAATGACACGCAGCAAAAGTTAGCCCACTCCACAAGGGGGGAGCCACCACTGATCCTGGGAACTATCGCCCTATTAGCCTGACGACCCTCGTCTGCAAGGCCATGGAACGTATCATCATGAAATTCATAAACAAAGACATTGGAAACCTCCAAACTCTGGACCCCACCCAGTTCGGGTTTGTGAAAGGCAGATCTTGCCTCCTGAACCTGGTCAATTTCTTTGAGGCAGTCACCAAAGCCGTAGACGAGGGTAAGGTGGTTCACACAGCCTATCTTGACCTCGCCAAGGCTTTCAACACCATCCCCCATTCTGGAATTATAGCTAAACTCACTAAACTAGGTATAAATCCCTATGTCACAAGATGGGTTGCTAACTGGCTCACTGACAGAACCCACACTGTAAAAGTTGCAGACTCCAAATCTGACTTCAAACCATTGACAAGTGGAGTACCACAGGGTTCAGTCCTGGGACCTCTCCTGTTTGGTATCTACTTCTCTGAAGTACAGGCTAACACAGAAGGCCTCTGGCTAATGAAGTTCGCAGATGACTGCAAACTAGGAGCTATAGTTAAGTCTCCAAATGATGTGGACATCCTACAGAAGGGCCTCACTGTGTCAGAGCCATGACCTTAAGCTTAATGCCAAAAAGTGCACTGTTATCCCCTTTGATAAAAACTCTGTACCCATGAACTACCACATAGGCGTCTGTCTTCTTAACACTGAATGTGTGATAAGAGACCTTGGGACCCAGGTGGACAGTAGTCTCTCCTTTGATAATCACATTGCCACAGTAGTCAGGAAATCCTTCTACACAGCACACCCCATCACAAAAGGGTTCTCATCCAGGAAAAAATAGGTTATTGTTTCCCTCTACTCGACACTCATTAGACCCATTATACAGTACAACGCCCATTTTGGAATGTACCTCACAAGATACCTGCAGCGGCTGGAAAGGCCACAGAAGTACCTCACAAAGAGAATTACTGGCCTCAAACAGATGCCCTACATTGATAGTCTCAAAAAACTCCAGCTTTATTCTGTAGCATATCACCTACTCCGAGATGATCTCTGCCTAACATATAAAGCTATGTCAAACCCAGAGCTGTTAGATATGCTGCACCTAAAGAAATCCCAATCCCTCCGAGCTACATGCTCTAGGGACCTAAACCTTGTCACTACAATAAACAGGACTTGCTGGAGAGATAGATTCCTGTCCCAGAGACTTCTCATACTCTGGAACAAGCTACCCATCTATGTCAAGCAAAGTTCCTCATTAACACTCCTGAAGAAAAATCTTGATGAATGGATGGGAAATAGGAAATACACCCAGGGGATCACTTCTGTGGCTCTGATCGAGAGGGACACAGGAAATTAACTTTCTTGGGTTGGCGTAAGCCAGGGAACTTTGCTGGCTAGGCGTACTTAGGCCCTTGGGCCAATAACCTAGTACCTACCTATGAACATTCAGTAATGATATAAGTGGTATATGTAATATAATTAGAGACAACTGGAGAATTCTTTTAACAGATGAGAATATAAATAGAGTTGTAGGGACACAACCTAGATTTATTTTTAAAAGAAATAAAAATCTGAAAGATATTTTGTGTCAAGAACCTATGCATTTTAAAAATTCAGGCATTAAGAAGAATGGAACTTATCCATGCCTACATTGTAAAGAGGGTAAGCACATTCTACAAGGGAACTGTTTTATATACCTCAGGGCCAACAAGAATTACTTTTTGATTATGTATGCTGACTGTAACACACAAAATGTTGTCTATATTGTAAACTGTCAACAGTGTACTGCATATTATGTAGGAAAAACAAATTGCAGATTAAAAGACAGAATTTTAAGCATCTATCAGATATAAGGATAAGAAAAGAACACAATGCACTGTACAAGAATATAGAATTGCATAGTGATCATGTATTTGTTTTTATGGTTATATGTGTTGTAAATAGAAGTCAAAGAATGGGTGACTTGTATATTAAACTGAATACAAAGAGATAGAATGGATTCTTAGACTGGGAGCTGACAAAGCCCCAGGATTAAATGATGTTGTCCCTTCAAAACCAGCTCTAGCAAAAAGGAGGGTAAATTACTGATTTTTATTGGCTGTGCTGTACTATAATAGATGCTATGTTTTTACTAGTGTTTTATCATCTGATGAAGGGATTTACCTGAATGCGCTTATGATACTGCTTTTATTGTTTTAATAAAGTGAAGTTGCTTCATATCAGCGTGGTAGCACTTGCCCCACTTCTGGATTTATTTTTTAACTATAAAAGTCAATCAAAGGAGGTTATAAAGGATTGGGAAGAGAGACTGGATAAGCAATTCACAAAGAAAGAAGGGGGGATATATGTATGTCTCCCAAATATGCATCAAATTCTAGATGATTTTGGATCTTTCCTTGGAAGTCTTTTCATAGGTATTTTTATACCCCAAGTAGACTTCAAAGAATTTTCTTGAGGCAGACAGCAAATGTTGGAGGTGTGATGGGGAAGAAAGAGGTAATTGGGAACATGTTTATGGAGTGTGATGAGTTGGCAGACTTTAAAGATTTCCTGCAGATTACTGTCAGAGATACTGGGTGAACAAATTGGTCTAACTAGGGAAATATTTTCTGAGCTAAGATACAGAATCAGAATTGCCTAGGCATAGTAAGGCCTTACTGAATCTAATCATGATGGCTACCAAAAAACAGTTACTAGAAAATGAAAATCAAAGTCTAAACTAACTGTACTAGAAGCATTGAGTACAGTAACAAGAGATAAAACAACTGCAACTGGGACCTTTAGAAAAGGGTAGGAGCAAGGGCGGCCACTGTGGTGCAGTGGTTAGCGTTGCCGCCTCACAGCAAGAAGTTCTCCAGTTCAATCCTTGGCTGGGATGCCTTCTGTGAGAAGTCTGCATGTCTTCCTTGTGGTCACGTGGGTTTCCTCTGGGTGCTCTGATTTTCTTCCACATCCCAGAGACATGCTGTAGGTGGAGTGGACACTCTACATTGGCCATAGGCATGAGTGCGTGCGTGTGTATGCCTTCTGTGGAAGGTTGGGCATCGGGCTGGCAACTCAACACTGTAAAACTCCATTGCCAATCATGAGCGGACAGGTGATCCGCTGTGGTGACCCCTAACCGGGAAAAGACAGAAGAAGAAGAAGAAGAAAAGGGTAGGAGCAAATTACATAGAAAAACACTGGAATTGTGGGAACAACATATACAGAGGAGGAACGAGCTTTAAAAGAAGGCAGAATTTGAATGAGTTAAGTAATGTTCGACTGAAAATGACTGGACAGATTATAAGTGATATACAATGTTTGCAACTAGAATTATGTCAATATCGTTTGTGATGTATGTTGTGTCTTTCGGCTTATCCCGGTTAAGGGTCGCCACAGCGGAACTCCGGTCCGCTAATGTTTGGTAGTGGATTTTTACATGCCGAGTTACCAGCCCTGATGCACAACCTTCAACGAAGGCACTCCCATTCACGCATGCCTCCACACAGAAGACGCTCCAGCTGAGAATCGAACGGGACAACGTCTTGCTGTGAGGCGACAATGCTACCGCAGCACCACTACCGCGGATTGTATCGTTTGTGATGTATAACATTTGCAAATAAAAGTATGTCAATATGGTTTGTTTTATTTATATACATGTATGATTACCTATGTCATAACTGATAATTTTATTAAAGATGTTTCCTGTTTTAAAAAAAATTATAGTCAGATTCCAAGCAGTACTTTATTTTTTTGTGAGAGGGGGAAGGACGTTGAAATGATTATCCATGCTAGTAGCAATATATATAATATGTATAACAGACTGCTGCAGTACGGACTATGTTCTAAAACACCATGTATTATATGGGGCACTCAGATCATGCTCCAAAATGAGTGGAAAACAGCTTTGATATACTTAAGTGTGGATTTCGGCACCTAGCTATAACTGGCTTGTTATTGATACATGCTGACATAAGATTCTAGTTGTTATAAAAACAGCAGGAACTCCCATTGCCTGAGAAAATACAGCTCACAGTTTAACACGTAATAGTAAAGTACATCAGGAGGATTCATCCTGCAAAAAAACAGGACTGAACTAATGAACATGTTTATGAAACACATTTCACAACATATAGAAAATGCTGCTCCCACTAGAAACAATAACAAACGATGTAAATGAAACAGGATTCACAGCAGAAAGAAAAACAAAAAAAAAAAAAAAAAAAAAAAGAAGAAGAAGCTTAACACAAAGAAGACAGCTTGTGATGCAGGAGGAAACCACAGATGCAATATCTCTGAACAGCTTCACCGCATCTCTTAACTAGTTTAAAAACTGCAAGAAAATGACAGAATACATTATTACTACAAAATGTGTAAACCCTGAAACAACAGTAAGCTCAATGTAATGTAAGTCATCAATACTTTAATAAATTAAATATACTATACATAGTAAACAAGCTTTCAAGTATCTACTTTTAAAATAAGTTCATAGACAGACAAGAAAAATATTGTCTCTCTCAAATATTGGTAAGCTCCATATACTACTAAACATTATGATGCAGTCTATCACAGATTAGCAGTGTCATTGGCAGAACAAGTAACACACTTGCCTTTGATACTGGAAGACCAGAAGACTGAATTTATTCCCATTCTAAGTGTTTGGATTAATCCTTCAAATGCTAATGCATCAGTGCAGCTTAAAGGGGGTTGAGGGGAACAGATGCACTTCTGAGTGTGCCTTCTTTTGAATGAGATATTAACTCATTACATCCAAGTGACGCCTCCAGATGCATCTGCAGTTAACTCCTGCTGATGCCTCCAGGTGTCAAATATTGCTTATTCATATTTGTATCAATAATTCCAAAACCATGACTTGTAGGAGGTTTTAAAACATTTCATCTTAAAGCTTACACAATGGCAAAATCAATTACACTAATATTTGACCTCTGTCTAGTGCACATAAATAGATATTAACTGTTTTTTATAATATTAATTTATATAGATATAATGTTTACATTTTTCTAAATAATTCAACAACCAAGTAACACAGACAGAACTCTCTAGACTCGTATGAAAGCTCTCAGATAGATAAATAGAATGCTGTTGACAATGTGTGTGTAACTTGAGTGGTTGCTGAGATATTGTAAGTTGTTTATAAAATATGACAAATGTAATACTTACTGCATTTACTGTGACTTATTAAATTTGGTTTAAGACCTAGAACATAAGAATACTACCACTATAAAAGTAGTTTGTAGTGAAGAGTTTGCAGTTTATACCTCTGCGGTTCCAGAGCTGTGAACATCTGTTTCAAATGTAAGGACATAAATGATTCTGTCGCAAACTTCCTGAGCTCCATTGGAAAGAATGAGTTAAACCAAGGTCCTATCTGTCTGAGTTGGTGGTAGCTCAAGCAGGTGTAAACACTCCAACATTACTTCCTGAAAAAGAGCCCTGACCAAATTGTCAGTATGAAAATCACCTAGGGTCTCCCCAGAAAAAAGGTCACTGGCCTAAGGGGACTAACTGGGTCAACAAAATGTAAATAATTAAAAAAATAAATAAATAAATAAACAACCAGTTAGCAATGCATGGAACACTACAATTGCACACTGAATTCAAGACGTTAAGTAATTTTAATTACTACTTTTTCTTTTTTCTGGTCTCCCCTTGGGACATAATTTTCCCCAGACTGAGGTTCAGTGCCCCATGTCCATGCAGAGTCTACCAGCTCATGTTCTAGAACCCCCAGACTTACTCAGGTATCTCTGGGGCCAGCTGTGGCTCCTAAAGGCATCCTGGGGGCTCTGCTATTTTTATTTCTGATCCTACCTCCCATGCTCACTGATTCATCTGTGAGCATGGGAAGTAGGATCGGAAACAGAGATAGCAGAGTCCCCCAGGATGCTCACTGATTCATCTGAGGGCATATTCCCTCAATGGACCACACTCCCACCTGAGATAGGCAGGCCCATCTGTCCCTGCTACTCCATTAGTCACCTGAATCACTAATTGAATCTGTGTCAACTGTACCATAGTTATTGCTTTATCCCCCCATGCCACTGGCGCAGTTACTTTTACAGTTGAGCTCTAGTCTCATGCTACAGGTCATTAAGTGGAATTAAATGGAATAGCAAGTGTGGCATCTTCATAATTTTAAAAGACGTAAAACACTTTGCTGGTACATAAAAAGTGTGTCAGAGTAAACTGACTTGCTATTTTTCTGACAAAAAAACATCTTTAAAAGTTAATTGTGTTACAGCTTTCAAGACTGGAAAACACTTTGCTCTCCTACAGTTTTTTTCTCTCTCATACTTCATCAGGGCAGTTAAAGCTGCCAGTACCACACAGAATTATGACTTTTTCTCTGATCATAACTTAACTCATTATGTGTTATATACATATCGAGATTCACCACTTAAGCTTCATTTCTTTCTGATGTTTGTGATTTTCTTGACATCAATGTCTTGAATACGTACCACATTAGCAATGTTACTAATGGCTTGTGTTATACATTCTTAACATCATTTATCAAAAACATAAAATGCTTATCTTTGAAGTCCTTACTGTAAAAATATATAAATGGTAGGTCACTAGGAGTAACAGATGATCTAATCTAACCCAGTTTAACTATTAAAGGTATAAATCACAAGAAGAAAAATTAAACGGTTCTGTAGAAAGAACATTAATAGAAACCAGGTGCAATATATTTTATTAATCAGGTTTTGGTTTTAATCTGGACAGCTACAAATCTAGAAGATAAGTCCTCAAATAACAGCAGTACAGCTAACATGATAATGTTATCCAAATATCAGAGATCAAGTATGTAGGGGATATAAACATCAACATTTATATTCACAGCTAGCCAGCTCCATGGCATAAAGAGATGAAACTGTGACTATGACCAAGATTAACTGGGCTAAGTTAGTAGTCTGAGCTTTGGAGAAACTGGTGTGGGAGAGAGAGAGAGAGAGAAATAATGGGGCTCTTCTCCCACAGTTGCACAAGGAACTAAAATGGTCACAGATGCTAAACCCAAACAGACAGGGTGTACTCACTGCACTAAAACCATGTCTAAGTTACAATACAAACATTAATGCACTATAGCTGAAGGACAGCCTCAAGTTGTGTCATTTGTCTCTTTAGATTCCTAGTGTTGATCATTGTTACCATGACAATGTCTGAATTTGAGTTTGGGTTTGTTATGTTGCTCATAAGTTGGTACTAGGCCATCGGCCCTAGGGCCTATACAAGCCTAGCCAAAACAATTCCCTGGCTATTTCTTCCTACACTATTTACTTCCCTGGACCCCTGTCTAGCAGGGCGACTGACATGATCCCTGGGGTGAATTTCCTTTCCCCATCCAGTCGTCAAGGTTCCTTTTGAAGAGGGCCAAAGAGGCACTCTGCTTGAAATGTATGAGCAGTCTATTCCAGAGTCTGGGGAGTCTCTGTGTCAGGAACCTATCCCTCCAACATGTTTTGTTTATTGTGATGACAATGTTTAGTTCCCTGGAGCATGTGGCTCTGAGGGATTGGGATTTCTTTAAGTGTAGCACATCCAACAGCTCTGGGTTTGACAAGGCCTTGTATGTTAAGCAGAGATCACCTCTGAGTAGATGATATGTGACAGAGTATAGCTGGAGTTTTTTAAGGTGGTCAGCATAGAGTATCTGCTTTAGGCCTGTGATTCGTTTAGTGAGGTATTTCTGCAGCCTTTCCAGTTGTTGCAGATGTCTTGAGAGATACATCCCAAATGGGGCATTGTATTCTATAATGGGTCTAAATGAGGGATGAGTACTGTGGGACAATGACCTCCTTTTTTCTGGATGAAAAGCCCTTAGTGATGATGTGTGCCATACAGAAGAATATCCTGACTGTTGTGGTGATGTGGTTATTGAAGGTGAGACCACTGTCCACCTGTGTCCCTAAGTCTCTCATCACACTTTCGGTGTTTAATGTACTGCCACCTATATGGTAATTCATGGACGGGTACATGTTTTTTCCAAAGGGGATAACTATACACTTCTTGGCATTAAGCTTGAGCCCATGGCTCTGGCACCAAGCATCTGTTTCTGTAAGGCCCTTCTGTAGAGTATCCACATACTTTGGGGGTTCAATAATGGCTCCCAGTTTGCAGTCATCTGCGAACTTTGTTAGCCAGAGTCCCTTAGTGTTGGCCTGTACTTCAGAGAAGTAGATGCCAAACAAGAGCGTTCCCAGGACTGAACCCTGAGTTACTCCACTTGTCACTTGTCTGGAGCTGGATTTGGAGTCGGCTACTTTTACAGAGTGGGTTCTGTCAGCAAGCCAGTTGGCAACCCATCGAATGACGTAGGGATTAATGCCCAGCTTAGTAAGTCTATGATTCTAGAGTGGGGGATGGTGTCAAAGGCCTTGGCGAGGTCCAGATAGGCTGTGTGGACTGCCTTATCCTCGTCCACGGTTCTGGAGACGGATTCAAAGAAGTCAATCAGGTTCAGGAGACAAGATCGGCACTTCACGAACCCAAACTGGGTAGGGTCCAGTGTTTGAAGGCTGCCAATGTCTTTGTTTATATGTTCCATGATAATACTTTCCATGGCCTTGCAGACCAGGCCCGTCGGACTGATGGGGCGATGGATCCCCCCTTGTGGAGTGGGATAACTGTAGCTGTGCACCACTCAGTGGGCACGAAGCCTGAGGTGAGGCTATGATTAAACATGACACTTAGGTGAGGTGCCAGTTCATTTTGTAGCTCATGTAATACACAGCCCGGGATGTCATCTCGTCCCATGGATGCTGTATTCTTAGCTTTGGAGAGTGCACTTTTTTTACCTGTGTGGCTGTTATTACCGGAATGTGGCAATCTTCCGCTACTGAGATGGGCCGTTTAGGGGGTGAGAAGGGGGTGAAGTTGACACTGAATTGATCTGCCAGGATATTGACAATATTCTTGGGATCAGTATATGTAATGCCAGAGCAGATCTGAGCATTGCCATTTAGATTCTTGACATAGTTATAGAATGCCTTGTGGTTGTCTTTGAAATCTTTGGCAATTTTATTTTCATAACTATCTTTGGAGGATTTTATGAGGGATCTCAACTTCTTACTGAGGCTGGTAAGTGAGTTTTTTGCATCCTGGGATTTTCCTCTTTTCTGCAACAGTTTCTTCCTTTTGTTGTAAAGTTTGTTTATGGCAGGGGACCACCAGATTGGCTTCCTTTTTTTGGAGGAGAGCATCTTAGTTCTATTTGGGATGGCACAATTCATGCATGAGTGGATGTGCTCTTACAGTGCCTTAGTGTAGGATTCAGCCGAACTTTCAGTTCCCATCTGCATGGGTGTCATGAAGTTTGTCACTTCTGACTTGAGTAGCATGGTTGGCTTTGGAGAAGTTTTTTATGGAGGTTTCCTTACTGGGGGATGGGGGTGGGATTTGGATGTTAAGGGTGATTAGCTTATGGTCAGACCTGACCAACGAGGGGGTGACCATAGGTGTGGAGCATCGATTTCTCATGTTGGTAATGACTGGGTCTAGTGTATTGGAGTCCCTGGTGGGACTATGGATTAGTTGATCCAGGGCATTAGAATTTATGAATTCCAAGAAAGTACAGTTTTGTATCTACCATAAATGTAGATGTTTGAGTGCTAATACAGCTGCAGTCATAACAGAGGGGTTTTCCTGCCGTCAGGCGGGTCCTTGGTCGGCCGAATTCCAAAGTCTAGGTCTGGCGTCGGATGTCGTTGCCTCTTCCCTGACGTCAGTGCGACAGGGGTATAAAAGAAACAGCCGACGCCATTTTCTTCAGTTTTTCTTGCCCCAGATGTCAGGTGCCCCCAGAAGGAAGGCAATACATAAATTTATGTAATAATGCAATGCAGTATAATCAAAAAACAGTAGTTGCAAGCAAATACACCATAAAAGAATACCCCAATCAGGTTGTATGAGGAAGAGTTAGCCATTAGGCCTGTCCCAGAGGGGAAGGAGGGAGGGAAACCTGGACTGCAGCTGTATTAGCACTCGAACATCTACATTTATGGTAGGTACAAAACAGTACTATGTTCATCGTGCATACAGCTGCAGTCATAACAGATGGGTAGAATACCAAAGCTAAAAAGGGGTGGTAGGCACTAGGTGGAACTAGGAGGAGCCAGGATGCCCTGCAAGACTGCAGTGGCAAAGCCTGCTCTAGATTTGGAGTATAATGGTAGGTGATAGTGCTTGGAGAAAGTAAGTACAGAACTCCAAGTGGCAGCTTCCAAAATATCTTTGGTAGGAACCCCCCTGAGGAAAGCTGCAGAGGTGGCTGTGGCCCTTGTGGAGTGAGACCTGATGCCTGCAGGTACAGTTTTACCATGAAAAGAGTAACAAAAGCGTATGCAGTGGGCTATCCATTTTGAGATTGTCTGTTTGGAAATAGGCTTCCCTTGAGCTCCTGCAGCATAGGACACAAAGAGTTGCTCTGATTTTCTGAAAGGCTTTGTTCTGTCCAAATAATAACGTCGCTGTCTATGAATGTCCAAGGAATGTAGTAGTTTCTCCCTTTGTTTTGAAGATTGGGGTAAAAGGTAGGTAAGTGGATAGCCTGATTCAAGGCTACCCTGGATACTACCTTTGGCATAAAGGAAGGGTTGGCTCACAAGGATACTCTGTCCTGATGGAAAATGATGAAAGGCTGCACAGCCATGAGGGCTTGTAGTTCCAAAACCCTGCGAGCTGAGGTGATAGCCAGCAGGAAGGCTGTTTTCCAGGACAAATATTGCAGTTCTGTTGAGGCAGCTGGCTCAAAGGGAGGCAAAGTAAGTTTTTCTAGAATGAAATTGAGGTCCCAAGCAGGTACTGGATGTTTCCTTGGGGGTTTTATATTCTTAGCCCCTCTGAGGAACTGTCTTAAGAGGGGGTGAGAGAATAAAGGAGGATCAGTGTTGTATTCTGCAGAAATGGCTGAGGCATGGATTTTGATGGAGGAGAATGAAAGTCCTCTGCTTAGCAGCTCAGCTAGGTACTGTAATATTTGAGGTAAATTCAGTATTCCAGGGTTCTGGCCCTTTTTCTCATTCCAAGCACAAAACCGCTTCCATTTTGCGGAGTAGGCTTTTCTAGTAGAAGGTCTTCTGGCCTCCAAAAGGACATCCTGCACCTCCTTGGAGAGTAGGGTCTGTTGTGTTTTTAAGGAATCTTCCATGCGGCTAGATTGAGTGTTTTTAGCTGACTGTGAAGAGTTTTGAAGTTGTGCTGAGTCAGTAGAAGAGGCATTAGAGGCAGGATCCATGGTGGGGAATGCGTCAGGCTCCTCAGGAGTGGGTACCAGTGTTGTCTTGGCCAGTCTGGAGCAATGAGAATCATCTTTGGTCTGTCTGCTCTGGTTTTTAATAGAACTTTGGGCAGCAGAGGAAGAGGTGGAAAGGCATAAACTGTCATTGTTGTCCAACTGAAAGAGAGTGCGTCCACTTTCCAGGCCTGTGGATGAAAGGTCATTGAGCAGAATTTTGCCAATTGGTGATTTCTGTGGGAGGCAAAGAGATCTATGTCTGGCCTTCCCCATACTTGAATTATCTTTGAAAAAACTTGAGGATGCAACTTCCATTCGTGTGGATCTGTCATATTTCTGCTTAGATTGTCTGCCAGTGTGTTTTCCTTGCCTGGCAGAAACTGTGCTTGAAGCTCGATTTGCAATTCCAGAGCCATGTTCCAAAGAGACATGGCTAGCCTGCATAGGGGGTATGAATGGGTTCCTCCCTGTTTGTTTATGTACCACATTACTGTGGTGTTGTCTGTCCTTATCAATAGCTGGCCTGGATGCAGCAGGTCTTTGAAAGCTGTAATAGCATTTATTACTGCTAGCATTTCCTTTTGATTGATGTGTAGGTGCTTTTCTTTTTGGGACCATTTGTCCTGAATGTGTCATGTGCGCCCCCCAGGCGTAATCCGAGGCGTCTGTTGTGATGACTTGATTTGCTTGAGGCTTGCAGAATGGTAGACCTGTGTTTCTTTGGCATGCTTGAGCCCACCACAGAAATTCCTTTTGAAGACATGGAATCAGTGGTATTATTGTTTCCAAACTGTGGCTGTGTTGAGACCATAGGTTTTTTAGGTACAATTGAAGTTTCCTCATATGCATCTTTGCACATGGGATTAGTAGGATGCAAGATGCCATGAATCCCAGAGCCTGCAGGATTTTCCTTGCAGTCAGCCTGGTGAAAGTTGCCAGTTTTCTGAAGTATTGAGTTAGTTGCCCTTGTTTCTCTGGCATGAGGTAGGCCATCTGGGTGTTTGTATCCAAGCTGGCACCCAGGAAAATTATTGTTTGAGAGGGTATTAGTCCTGACTTCTTTTTGTTGACTGTGTATCCGAGAGATTTCAACAACATTATTACATACGCCAGGTGTTTCAGAAGTATGTGCTTGCTGTCCGCTTGGATCAGGCAGTCGTCCAGGAATGGGTATATTTGTATCCCTTGAAGTCTGCAGAAGGCAATTACTGATGCCAGGCATTTTGTGAACACTCTGGGCGCAGTAGATAAGCCAAAGGGCAATGCAGAGAATTGATAATGGGTTGAACCTGCAAGAAATCTGAGGTATCTTCTGCAATCTTGTCTGATTGGGACATGCAGGTATGCCTCCTTGAGGTCCAATGTTACCAGCCAAGACTCCTTGCCCAGCATGGGAAGAAGCTGCTGTAATGTGAGCATCTTGAATTTTGGCACGAGTAAAAATGTGTTTAGGATGGAAAGGTCTAAAATAGGTCTCCAATCGTTTCCCTTTCTTGGTACCAGGAATAGTCTGGAATAAAAACCTTGACCCTGTTCTTGTGCAGGTACCTCTTGAATAGCTTTCATGTCCATGAGATCTGAAATTTGTTTTTGTGCCTCTGCCCTTTGATTGTGTGGCAGGTTTGGCATGCCTCTCATTTTTGGAAGGGTGTGAAAGTGGAATCTGTAGCCTCTGTCTATAATGTCCAGGATCCATTTGTCTTTTGTGACAATATGCCAATTTTTTGAAAATAATGCCAGTTTTCCGCCTAAAGGTGCTGCCATTTGAGCCTTGCTTGGCATGCAAAGGGGAAAGTCATTGGTTCTGCTTTCTGAATGGCTGTGAACTATCCTCACCACCTCTTTGTGTAGGTGCTTGCCATTGTCTGCCTCTAAACAATCCTTGAGATTGCCCTCTACCCCTCGGGTGCCTGTATCTACCTCTTTGGGGTCTGTCCGTGGCTGGAAAGGACCAATTTTTGGAAGGCCAATTTCTACTGAAACGTGGAGGTTTTACCTGTAGGAAATCTTTCACTGTTTGCATTGATTTTGCCTTTTCCTCCATTTTCTTTAATACCTCCTCAGCTTTAACACCAAACAATACATCTTTTTGCAAAGGCGCATCCAGTAATTTAGCTTTAACATGATCTGGTAAAGTTTGCTCTTTGAGCCAAGCATGTCTACGTATGACTGATCCTGTAACAGCAGCTCTACATGAGGCCTCTAAAGCATCAAAACCACATTGTAAGGTATGTTTACCCACTTGTTCTGCACTATGTAACCAATCCTGCAACTCCTTCAAGTCTGGTTGTTCAGGTTGTGACATTTTGCTTTTCAACTGTGATAACAGAAACTGTTGGTACTTTAACATATGGAACTGACAGTTTAATGCCCTCATGGTTAAGGTGGCTGAGGTGTATACCTTCTTCCCCCACCTTTCTAAAGCTCTGGAATCTCTCTCTGAAGGTAATGGATTTTTAGCAGTGGAGGCCTTAATTCCCTTGGGACCCTGTGAAATAGTTTCTGGGTCAGCCGCATGGCTTTTGTATAGAAATTGGTGTGAATCAGGAACCCGGTAATACCTGTCAGGCTTGACTGGAGCTGGAGGTAAAGAATCTGGGTTAAGGCAGGCCTCCGAATACACATCATCTAGTATGTCTAAGACGGAAGGTATAGCCAGAGGCCTGTGCTGAGGGAGCAAGAGGAAATCCCGAAGCCTTTTCTTGGAGTCTGAGTACTCTTGGCCTTCCCAGTGGAAGTGTTCCCTCAAGGTATGTAAGGTTTCCCCAAATGAGTAATCCTCAGGGGGGGAGACAGAGGGAATGGACTCCTCTGCATCAGAATCTTCAAAAGGGGAGTAAGAATGTTCCTGGTCTTCAGAGTGTTCTGAAATAATGGAGGCCTGGTCTGAGGAAGGGGATTCTTCCTCCACTCTGGGCCTTTTGTCCGGAGGGGGTTGAGAACCCCTGATAAGAGTAATCAAATCCTCAGCCATTTTGAGCATCTGCTTTTTAGACATGGGGCCTTGAGAGGGGCCCTGTGGGGCTTGTCTTTTAGTATGCATGGCTGCTTTAGACTTAGTGAAAGCCTTGATGGAAAAAGAAGAGGAAGGCCTGATGACACCTTGAGAGGTGGCAGGCCTGTCTATACTCTGAGTTTCACTGCCAAGAGTGGCTTCCGTATCTGTAGTGGGGTGTGGGCCGAAGAGCCTGCGACCTCGGGCACTGAAGACACCACCAAAGAAGTGTCATCGGTAGTTAGGGGCTGCGTAGGCGCCTCACTGAGAACCGGACCACCTGTAGTTGGCTTTGGTGTGGTGTCGGTAGAAGTCGCGGACCTCGTATGTCGGTCCTTATCTTTGCGTCTTTTACTTAAAACTGGAGTCGGAGTATCCGATGACATAATGTAGTTAAACTTTTTGCCAAAAAAGTGTTGGGCGAACTCACCGATGCTTAATAGTGCGTCTGTTGAATGTAGCACAAAAACGACAGGCCGAGACGTCGTGGTCTGGGCCTAAGCAAGGAATGCAGAGGGAATGAAAATCCTTATGCGGTATTTGCTTCCCACATGAAATGCAATTATTAACTTTGTCTGACATCGGTCTGAGGCAAGAAAAGTTTCCCCAACGGGGTACTTAGCTTTCAAGAAAACTTTGGTTGAAAAATATTCGTAATCTCAGGAGCTGGCAGACCGGCACTCGCGAACTGCTTCTGCTTCAGGCACCGCGCGGCAAGAAAGACTGAAGAAAATGGCATCGGCTGTTTCTTTTATACCCCTGTCGTACTGACGTCAGGGAAGAGGCGACGACATCCAACGCCGGACCTAGACTTTGGAATTCGGCCGACCGAGGACCCGCCCGACGGCAGGAAACCCCATCTGTTATGACTGCAGCAGTATGCACGATGAACATCCAGTGGGCAAAGGTGTTGGTACACGAGTAGTTTTCCCAGTTAATGGCAGGGTAGTTGAAATCACCCAGTATTAGGGTGTTTGGTTGTATCTCAATATTTTCCAGTATGTTTAGAAAGGTGTAGTGAGAATCTTGGGGCATGGTAGGGGATCTGTAGCAAGCTACAATTTGGATTGCAGTCTTACCTAGTGTTAGTTGCACCTGGAGAATTGTAATGTCCAGTACAGGGATTCTTCCCCAACAAAAGGCACTATGGGGACAGTAAAAGCTTTGGCCAGTACACTGGAGCTCCAGTATGAGAAGTGTAAGCCATCCCTGGCAGAAAAGGAAGTCTTATTTACCATCTCACCCATTCCTAACTCGTAACGGATCTCTTAAGAATGCCAACAACTTAGCCAACTATCTTGTCTTGGTATCTAGACAATATTTTTGGTGAAGACAAGACACCAAGAATACTGTCATTACTGCCTCTAACACATGAATAACAATAAGTTTCATCATGTTGCTCTTCATGCCTGGGTGGAGCCTCAATTATTCACTGTTCACCTCTAGGTGACATTCATATGTATGTGGCTTAAGGGTCATAATGGCCCTTGAGACATTATAGATACTGGAACAATGAAAGCAACTTGCAGTCACCTTGTGTTTTTTTTTTCCTTAAGAACTTTACTACAGCATCACATTTTAAGTTGCAACATGAGTAATTTATTTTATTTATTTTTATTTTATTTTACGTTTGTTAACTGCGAAAGTCTGACTGGACACAGGTCCATTTTCAGCAGAGGCCCAGGGTGAAAAGCTCCAAAGTACAATACAGTACATATAAGCATATGATAAAGTAGAGATTAACAAGCTTTTAAATAAACAGCAAAAAACATTTCATTGAAACTTGATTTTTTAAAGATAATATTGAAATTGCAGTTTACACATAGATGTTTTGAGGGATATAAACAGGCTGGTAATGGTGCTTAAATTGTATGAGTTAATTTATTTGAGGCAACAGGAAATGTTTGCCAGTTTTATAGAAGACAGATATTAGTTCAGTACAGTAACACATTTTCCAGTGTAAGAAACTGGTATCACTTAGTGGAATCCTTATGACAGACAATAGGTATGTATTAGCCTGGGGAGTAGCAGGAACAAAGCCAGTTGTTTAAGTAATGAGTTTTCAGGAGTTTTTTAAATTGATTAGTGGGGGTAGTAGAAGTTATGTGGTTAGGTAGTGAATTCCAGATTCTAGCAATAGTGCAAGAAAAGAGAGATGTGCTAGCATCATTTTTGCATTTGATGACTTCTAGGTGGTTCTGGTTACTAGATCGTAAGGTTCTAGTGGTAGTGTGTGGTTGAATTAGATGCTGGAGTGCTGGGGTTTCTTCTGGAAGGTAGTAAAGCTTGTGTGCTATTGCTAACTGGCTGAGTAGCAATAGTTGAGGCAACTCAAGCCAATTGAGCTGCTTAAGGGATAGACAGTGGTAGGACCTATATGATGCTACAGTAGCAAACTTGGCAATCTTGTTATAACAAGATTCCATTTTGTTTAGCTTGGACTGGCGGAGATTAGTTAAGATAGGGGAGGCGTAGAGAAGGATAGGTAGGAGATGACTCCTTGCAATGGTGGCTTTGGTGTGTTTAGTGATATACTGTTTGTTCCTACAGAGGAGCCCAAGATTTTGTTTACTTTCTTGATGGTTTGTGCTACATGGATGTCAAATTTCAGGTTATTGCCAATTTCTATACCTAGCAGTTTGGTGTGAGTGGTTGGAGTGATTTGAGTATTATCTTTGGAGCTTATGATAAAGTTATTGTTTAGAGGGAAGGATCTACCAGAGCTGAAAAAAAAATTATTTTTTTTTTTCGGATTAAGAATAAGTTTGATGTTAGTGAACCATGTTTTGGCTAAAGTAAAGTTATTTTGGGTCAGGGTTTGCAGCTCGTTTAAGGTGGGGGTGGCACATATAAGGGTGGTGTCATCAGCATAGTGTACTACTGAGACAGAGAGAGAGAGGATGAAGATATCTGGTTGTTGAAGAGAGAGAGAGAACAGCAATGGTCTGAGGATGGACCCTTGAGGTACTCTTACAAATACTGGTAACAGGGGGGACAACTGGTCTTGCCATACGACTGCTTGAAGACAGCCTGATAAGTAGCTGTTGAACCATAATATAGAGGAGAAGCTAATGTTTAGGGTAGATAGAGTTTCAAGAAGCATACTGTGGTTAACCATGTCAAAGGCTTTTGATAAGTCTCAGAATATGGAAGATGCGAATAGACCCTTGTTTCTGTGGTAGTAAACTATATTGGTAAAGGACAGTAGTGCTGTGGTGGTGCTATGGGAAGGTCTAAAGCCATGCTGTGATTTGGAAAGTGGGTTGTTTTTGAGGAGGTACTGCACTAGTTGAGTATGGACAACCTTTTCTAATACTTTGGATAAGGCTGACAGAATTGCGATTGGACAATAGTTGGTGAGGTCTAAGGAGTTGCCACCTTTGTGCAGTGGAATAATATGTGATGTTTTCCATGAGGTAGGTACCGTGCACTCTAATAGTGACCTATTTATGAGTATGGACACAGGATAGGCTATAGCCTCTGCAGACATTTGCATGAAATCTGCTGGTAGATTATCAGCTGCTAGCATGGTTGGTTTGAGTTTCTTAAAGAGTTTAGAAATTACTTTAGTGGACACAGTGTGCAGGGAGAAGCTGGAGGTATTGTTCTGTGCATTGGGGTACATTAGGGTAGCTGTTGGTATGGGGCTACTGGTACTCTTTTGGGCATTGGCTAGGGTTTGGACTGTTTCGGTAAAGTATCTGTTAAATTGTGTGGGAATGTTATCATGGTTGTTTGGTAACACAGGGGACAGAGTAGTAGATTTTCCTGGGTGGAGTATATCATTTATTGTTGCCCATAACTTTTGAGAGTTGTGGGCATATTTTTCTTGCATGTTTTTATAGTAATTAGTTTTGCCGAGTTTAATTTGTTTTTTGGCTTTGTTGTGGAGTTCTAAACAGGTTTGTCTGAAGGTAGTGGTTTTGTTTTTATGAAATTGTAACCAGGCCTTGTCCCTTTCTTTCACTGTAGTTTTACTATCTTTGGTTAGCCATGGGGCATATTTAGTTTTTATTCTTATAGTTCGGGATGGTGCATGATGGTTTAAGATTTTTAGGAAGGTAGAGTTAAAGTACTGGATGGCTTTGTCTAGGGATAGTTGCTTTAGGGGAGCCCAATTACAGCATTTCAGTGCATTAATGAAGTCAATAGGTATGAAGGTCTTTTTTTCTTACTACTCTGAGGATGGACTGGCTGATGTATTGGGATCTGTTCCTAATTAGGTAGGTTGGTCGATGGTCACTTAAACAATCAGGAAGACAGCCAGATTGATGCAAGAGAGTGGAGTCAGATAACAGAATCCAGTCAAGCATGGATTGGAGTTTGGATGTTTTGTCAATTCTTGTGGGGGAAAATATGGTTTGGGTAAAACCATGGAGGTTAATGTATGTAGAGGGATTGTGGCTAGAGTAGTTATTCCAGTCAATATTAAAGTCACCTAATAGTATGGTTTCTTGTAGAAGGGTGCTGGAGACCCAGTATAGCAGGTTTTCCATTATAGTAACGTTATTGCCTGGTGGGATATAGCCACCTACAATATTTATATGTTTGCTGGGCTTTAGTTTTAATTTAGCAAGGATTAGTTCTACATCTTTTGACTTTTTGGGTATTACAATCAAATTGTTCTATGGAGATATGATTTTGGAATAGTATATTCCGAGATGGTGCAGCGGTAGTGTTGTTGCCTCACAGCAAGAGGCTCTCCCGTTCGATTCTCGGCTTGGGTTGGGAGTGCCTTCTGTGTGGAGTCTGCATGTCCTCCCCACGGTCGAGTGGGTGTTCAAAAGACATGCATTGAATGGGCATGCCTTTGTTGAATGTTGGGCGTCGGGCTGCCAACTCGACACCATAAAAACCAACTGCCAATCATTAGCGGACCGGAGTTCCGCTGTGGTGACCCCTAACTGGGAAAAGCCGAAAGAACAACAACATTGCTGCACCCCCTCCCTTTTTCTCTATTCTATCTCTGTGTATAATATTGTAGCCAGGGGCAGTAATCTCATTATTATGGGGTTCTGGTTTAAGCCATGTTTCAGTTAGCACGATTTCTGGTTTATATTGAGCTAATAGGGAATGAAGGTCTTAGATTTTGTTAAGTTTGCTTCTTGCATTTATGTTTAAGAAGATGAGAGATGAGCTAGGTCTATGGTATAGGGTAATGAGCTGATTTAAGTATGGTTTGGTTGATGTACCGGTTTCCTGGATTTGGGTGTATGTCACCACAGCAGGTGAGTTTTTGGAACTGGTGTAGATAGAGTTTGGCTAGTTTTTATAACAGTTTAGTTTGCCTTTGAGAAGAATGAGGGAGAATTTTGACTGGCAGCTTATTCTCTAGGTAGGAGAAGGAATGGGAGGAGGTAAGATCACATGGTGATATAGGGAAGTGTTTTAGTTTTGCGGGATTGGCTATGGATGTTGTTCGCCATGGGGGTGGGATGATGACATGAAGTGGGGTGTGGTAAGAGGAGAGGATGGAAAGCAGGATTAGAGAGATGGTTGTTAATGGGTAGATAAATGGTTTTAGTAGTTGGGAGTGTTGTGTGTAGTGCAATTTATCTAGTTTCAGAAAGAGTAGGGTGTGTATAAGGGTAGTATGGGTTGAGTTTTGTATAAAGGGTGTAATATAAAGGGTGTGGTGGACTGTGTAGCTATGGGGATGATATGGGGTAATTGGAAGTGAGAGACTTGATTGAGGGTGCGGTCTACAGCTACAAGTCTAAGTGATGTAGGGGGATTGGGAATGGGGGTAGGGCAGGGGAGCGAAGTGACCCCGAGCGTTAGCGAGGGCGAATGGAGCAGGATGCACCTGCCTTTAGAGATGAGAGAGAGAAAGAAAAAAAATCTCCAAGCAAGCTATCTAAGGGAAGCTTTCTTGATGGGTATGTACAAGTTACCTACTACCATAAAGAGAGGAATAAAATAGAAAAAAGAAACTAATGGTAGTTACTCTACATAAATGTAGTATGTTTTGTGGGACAAGCTAACTGTCTGGTAGTGTGGGATAAGATTAGGTGGAAGGGAATAGGGGGAAGCAGAGGGTAAAGAGAGATAGGTGGGCTGGGTAAAGTTCTCTGTGAATGATCTTCTTAAACGAAGCCAAAAAGTAGGGTAATTCCACAGCAAAGGTAGAGGCTAACACAGTAGCTAGAAAAAATAGAGGAAGTAAAAAGGATACATAAAATGCCAGGGAAAGGGAGTGAGAAAGTATATTGTGAGTTTCTATTTTAGTGGCGTGCTCCAAAAAAGCCTGTAGTTTTATACATGAGGACCAATAAAGACAATACTGTATCTGTTACACTGAAAGACACATACAATCTATTTGAGGTGGCCTGGAGGGTCAGTGGTGCTTCCCGAAAGACTGCGGTTAGCAGTACCCGTTCACATACAGAGGTTGTAAGGCAGCAGAGTGGATGGGACAGAGGTTTTTCTTTTATTTTGTTTTTCAGAAGTAGTGGCTGTTAGCCTACTGTGGATTGTTCCTCTGTTAGACTGGGAGAGCTTAAATCTTTTTGAGGTGGCCTGGAGGGTCACTGGTGCTTCCCGAAAGACTGCGGTTAGCAGTACCCATTCACAGACAGAGGTTGTAAGGCAGCAGAGTGAATGGGACAGAGGTTTTTATATAGTTTCCATTATTATCGGTATTCAGCATACACACATTTCCTTTTTAACAATTTTCATTCACTCCAATACATAAATTGCTCAATTTTTCCATTCCCTTAACATTTCAATCATTCTCCTGAGCATTAATCAGAATGTGTATTTACTGCAAATTCAATTTAGTTTAATGAAATGTGCTCCAGCCCTTTCTAAAGATCCACTTCCAGTTATTTTATCACCTTTAAAATATTCAAAAATCCTATTGCAGTTGCTTATGATTTTGAATTCCATTTTCTAGTAATTTCTTTTCTGGTCACCAAGAGCTTAAAACTGACTATGGCTAGGTAATTCAGATCCACTATCTCGGCTCAAAAAAAGAAGTGATGTCTTACCATAATGTTCCATCTGTGTTGTTGATCTTCTTCCATTCATCACTGATGGGTTCGGTTCCAAGCCCTCGGAACCATGTCAGCCTAATACCAAGCCCGCATACACCAAAAACTCTTGAGCTAAGCTGCTACCCACAATGTCCTTCTCCCTGTTACCTCAGATAGAGTTTGCATAACGCAAACAGAAGTAAGGCAGAGGCCATTTCTGCACAAAAACCCTAAAAACACCAGAAGGACCCATGAGATCCACCAGGAGCCTTTGGTGGGGGACGGGGGGCGGGATGTGATGAATGGAAGAAGATCAACAACACAGATGGAACGTTACGGTAAGACATAACTTCTTTATCTGACTCTGTTAATCTTCTTCCCATTCATCACTGACGGGACAGAATTCCAAGCTACCTGAGAAACCTGGGTGACCCTTATGAAGAACATTCCTGAGGACCATTGAGCCAAAGGCCGTTCTTTCCCTGGAGACCCATGTCCAACTTGTAATGTTTGATGAAAGTGTGAGGTTTAGCCCAAATGGCTGCTGCAGATATGTCGTCCATAGAAGCTCTGGAATGAAAAGCAACAGAAGTTGCTATAGCTCTAGTTGAATGTGCTATGATATTGTGAGGTTTAGGCTCATTTGTACATGAATATGAAAAAGCAATACAATCTGTGAGCCACTTTGATAAAGTGACTTTTGACACAGCATATCCCAATTTTGGACCAGAGAAGGAAATGAAAAGTTGATCTGACTTGTGGACAGAGTTAGTCCTGTCTAAGTAAAAATGTAGCTGCATATGTCCGTCCAATGAGTGTAGACAGTATTCTCCTTTATTGGAATAGTTGTTTGTTTTACAAACACTGGGAGTTCAATGGATTGGTTCACAGAGAAATCAGAAATCACTTTGGAGAGAAAAGATGGATTAGTACATAGTGATACTCTGTCTTTATGAAATATAAAGTATGGTCTCTTGATGCATAAAGCTTGTAATTCTGATATCTGTCTAGCTAATGTGACAGCTACCAAAAATAGAGATTTCCATGATAGGAATTTGAGATCACATTTCGCAGCAGGCTCAAAAGGGGGAAAAGAGAGAGACTGTAGCACTACAGACAGATTACATGCCTCTAACGGATGCCTGATTGGAGGTCTGCTGTGAAACACTCCTTTGAGAAAGGTCTTGCGGATGCAGATAAGTGGAGTGCCCTCTGATCCGTCATGAAAATTGGAAATAGCTACTAAATGGACTCGTATGGCAGAAGCTGATGCTGCATTCTCAAAAAACTTAGAAAGGTATTGAAGTATAACAGAGACCGGAGCTGAAAAGGGATCTAGCATCCATTCTTTAGACCAAAGAGCAAACCTTTTCCACTTATCTCTGTAAAGTTTTCTGGTGGATGGCTTATGAGAAGCCAGAATGACATTGTTAACAGGTGAGGAAAGGGTTTCCTACCTGGCGACTAACAGAAGTGGAGAAACCAAGCTGTCAGCTTGAGAGTGGACAGATGTGGGAGAGTCAGCCCTTGGGGGTGAGAAATTAAATCTGGACGAGTGCCCAGGATACATGGAGGTTGTAAAAAGTGAGGCCGGAGGAAGGGGAACCATACCTGATGAGGCCAGAATGGGGCAATGATGCTCACCTTGCATCTCAATCGAGTTACTTTCTTTAAAAATAGGGGTATCAAGAGAATTGGTGGATAAGCACAGAGGAGACCCATGGGCCAACCGTGAGTCAGAGTGTCTCTTGGGGACTCCCCCTCTGGGGGGAAAGAGGGCAAAAAAGTTGCTGCATTTGTTGTTCGAAGGAGAGGCGAAAAGATCCCAGCAAGGCTGGCCCCATCGGCCGAAAATTTCTACCTTTACTTTTGGATTGAGAGACCACTTGTGTGGAAGGAGAATGCCTTTCCACAATCATGTTGGAACTCCCTGGGATATGTGTTGCTATAAGAAAGCGGTTGGAAGCTATCGCCCAGTGCCAAAATCTCATGGCCTCTCGACACAGGGGGTAGGATTTGGTTCCTCCTTGTTTATGTACCAGATTACTGACATATTGTCTGACTGAATTGCAATCGTTCCCAACGGAAAGAGCGGATGTAATACCTGCAATGCCAACAACACCGCTCTTAACTCCAGAACACTGATATGCAGGTTGGCCTCTAAGCTCAACCACATCCCTTGGACTGTCTTTCCCTGAAAAGGCCCCCCCACCCTATCAGGGAAGTGACCCGTGGTCACAGTGGTGTTGGGTTGAGGAGTCTGAAAAGGATGACACCAAAGTTCTGCATCTGGCCTCATCCACCAGAGGAGATCTTGCTTGTAAGAGTTGGTTATGAGGATCTGTGAGTTTAGGGGGTGAAGATTTGCCAACTATTCGGACAGTAGGAGCCATTGCAACAGTCTCATGTGTAACCTTGTCACAGGAACTATCAGAATGGTGGCAGCCATGGACCCTAGAGCCTGAAAAACTTTCCTTGCTGACACCTTTCTTTGACAGAGTATCACATGTACTTGCAATCTTAACCTCTGAAGCCTGTGAGCCAGTAGAGATACCAGGCATGTTCGAGTATTGAAAACTGCCCCTATAAATTCCAGCTGTTGGGCAGGTTGTACGTTGGATTTCTCCCAATGTACGGTGATGCCTAGGGACTCTGCTAGTGAGAGTGTGTAACAGAGGGCCATGGTCAGAAGATGCTTGGTGGGGGCGGAAAGGAGCCAATCGTCTAAATATGGAAACACCTGGAATCCTTGAAGTCTCAGATGAGCTGTCACCACTGCTAGACATTTCGTGGACACTCTGGTGGCCGTCGAGAGACTGAATGGCAGGTCTCGGAACTGGTAATGACTGGCTCCTAGCCAGAAGCGAAGGAGACTCCTGGAGTGTTTGTCCATTTTGATGTGATAATATGCATCCTGGAGGTCTATCGAGCACATCCAAACATCCTCTCGTAAAAATGGGAGAATGGATTGAATAGTGACCATGCAGAATTTGGTTTGTACCACTGATTTGTTTAAATGGCTGAGATCCAGAATGGTTCTCCAGTCCCTGATGTTTTTTGGCAACAAAAAGTATCTTGAGTAAAAAACGGATCCGCATTGGTTTGGAGAGACTGGTTGGAGGACTCTTTTTTGACGCAGCTTTCTTATCTTTAAAGCTGCTTCTTCCCTTTGATTGGGTGGAACATCGGGAAGGTTTTTCAAAGGTTTTGGACAGGAGGATAGAGGGATGTAGTAGCCTCTGGAGATTATTCTCTGCACCCATTGATCACTTGAGATAAAGCACCAGGCAGTTTGGTGCAGAGAAAAATGAGCCCGGACTGCTTCCAGAGGAAAGCAATCAGGCAGTGCTTCAGCAGCGTTGATAAGACCGCCCAGAGAAAGAATCCCTGGAGTCTTGGTTTTTAGGGACCCCCCTCTGCCCCTAAAGGGGCATCTTTCACCACTGAAACCCCCTCTGCCTCTAGGGGAATCCTTGCCATGTGCATTATGGAAAGGACCTTGATATTTCTTGTGGCAGATTTTTCCACTCCTCTGGTTCCTGGAAAAAGAAAGTTGGGGTTTGGAAAAATGAAGGCCAATGGCAGACAATGCATTTCTGTCCTGTTTGCATCTGGCCAGTGTGTCCTTTACTTTAGAACAAAATAAGGAAGATAGTTCAATAGGTGAGTTAAAAAAGGAGGATTTGAAGGAGTCCGCGAGGTCACAGATGCACATCCAGGCATGATGCCTCATGACTATGCCTGCTCCAGCAACTCTAGCCGCCCCTTCAGTTGCGTGGGAGAGCAGCCTCATGGAGAGGCAACCTTGTCTCGTGCCCCGTCAGAAACCTGACCCGCAAGGACTCCAGAAAGTCCGGTAATCAAATCTCTTTGGAGTCTCGTAAAATGTGCCAAGTAGTTCAGGGACCTGACAGCAAAGGCCGCTGAAGCAAATACTTGCTTCCACAATCTGTCCTCAGCCCGGGACTATCTGTTGGGCGGGTGAACAGTAAGACTTTCTTCCACTAGATCCTTTTTAGTGGCCAGCGCCACCACCATAGCATCAACTGGCAAACCTCTGGACCAGTAGGGGTGCTCTTCCAGGGGGGGAAGAATCTTATCTGGTCTCTGGGGAATGGCCTCAATAGAGTCAGGGTTCTGTCACGCATGCTGCATGATGAGCTGGATTAACTCATTGGCAAGTGGGGGTCACCCAAGAGGTAGACGGCTGACACAGAATATCCTGCAGGAAGACAGACTCCTCCGAAGAAGGGTTAGAAGGCTTCCAACCACCCCTCTCTTTTAATATTTCCAGGATGTCTCTGAAGGACACATCAGGGGTGACTGTGGGGACCCCTCCCCATCATTTTAGTCCGTATCCTCTGTCAAAGACTCTTCAGAAGAGTCAGTGTGCTTCCTCTTACACGCCTTCTTCTGAGGAGGTTCCTCAGTGGGAATATCTGAGGAAGACTCGGAAGGATGGGTACCACGAACTGAGCAGAGCAGTGTGAAGTTCAGATGTCGGAATTCTTCCCAAAGCAAGCACCCTCTCCATCACCCGGAAAGCAGGCCCGCCTGAAGAGAAATGGGAGCCCGGAACAGAGAAGGACAACATTGGAACTGGGGTCACACCCCGCTCCTTCGGACCCGCTCCCGGGGATGGAGCCTCAAGCAGGATCGGGGCAGACGTTATCCAGGACCCGAGGACGGAACTGATAAAATACTCAGAACCATGCTCAGGACTGAAATCTTTGCCCCTCAACCATGAGTCTGAGGAAGGGACGGTTCAGATGGAACCGAAACCCAAAGGGGTAGCCTCAAAGCCTCAGTGAGAGTCACTGTCGGCGCAGAGGAATGTGTATCCACAAGGACGTCAGAGCAATGGGCTTCGGAACTGATGGAACCCCAAAGGGGGGGTGAGTCTTAGGAACATTTGTTATCCCTCTGGGTGTCAACAGCTGATCCAACCGATGCACCATATCACATTTGGAAAGACTCCTGGTGGACTTTGTGGACACTCCTGAAGGGGAGCCGGGTCGGTCTAGAAAGGGGCTGTACATCTGACCTAGGAATGGGTCTAGTGAAGGGGAATATCGGGTCAGTGGTGTCTGAGTTAGTGGCACTGTAGTCTCTAACTTGGAGACAAGTAGTAATGGAATCAGTGGAGGAGAAAAAGGACTCAGTGTCGAGGAGGCACTCAGAGTCGAAGTTATTGGTTTCCAAAGATCTGCATGGGTAAAAACTGTTTTCAGTGCAGTAAAAGGTGAAGTCTGTGCCGTAGCTGTTGTTGAAGGTAAAATTGGAGCTGTAGTTGAAATGGAAGGCAGGGTCAGTGTTGTAGAGTTCAGTGCCAAAGGTGGCGCTGACGTCAAATCTCCTGTAATGTCCATGACTTCAGTCAATGTGGTAATTGGAGCAGAGCACAGAACGGAAGCAGTTGTCATAGTCAGAGCAGATGAAGCAATCCCATGCTCCGATGAAGATTTGTGGCCCTTATGTTTGTGAGACTTGCCCTTATCACAAGCCGATGAAGAGGGATCCAAATGGGGATGCTTCTTGTCCTTCACTGGAGAGGTTGAGACCTCCGACACAGAAAGGGCCTCTGAGAAAGGAGAAACTAGAAGGTCTTTCAGAATCAATTTATTTCTCCTTTCATTCAGCGCCCGCTGACTAAAACTTTGACAAATCTGGCAAGGAAGTTTAACACAGAAGTGAGAAACCCCCAGACAATAAACACAGTTGTCGACTGAGTCACTGTTAGGGAGTTTACCATTGCAAGAGGTGCAATATTTAAACCCCAATGTCCCTTTTTTGTAAGACATTTTCATACACACACAAAAAATTCACACACTACTAGTACCTAAAAGTAAGAAGGCAGAAGAAAGGGAAAGAAGATACCAACGATGGTATCAAGCGATACCACAAGGGTAAGGAGAGGGCTACCAATGATGGTAAAAGAAATACTCAATGGGTACAGCTAGTTAGATATAACAAGAATAAAAGAGTGAAATTAGGAAGAAAATTTCAAAAATACACAATTATCAATAAAATATAACACTTAGCTTGAGAGCTCGGTGAAACACTGCTATATGGCTATGCGGCAAACGAGATCTGAGGTAACAGGGAGAAGGACATTGTGGGTAGCAGCTTAGCTCGAGAGTTTATGGTGTATGCGAGCTTGGTATTACGCCGACACGGTTCCGAGGGCTCAGAACTGAACCCATCAGTGATGAATGGGAAGAAGATTGACAACATCAGATGAATCATTTCCTTTGTTATTCTCATTTACTTTCACACAGCATCTGCAAAAATACTTTGTAGAAAATTGTGTGTTCCTAATTTTCTCTCTCTTCCAGACACATCTCCAGCATTTGCTATCTACATGACAAAAACTTCTCTGAAGTATACCTGGGGTATAAAAGTATCTATGAAAATACTTCCATCCACAAATTATAGGCCTTTTTAAACTTTTTTTTAATATTTGGGAGACCTACAGATTTCTTCCTACTGCTACTTTGTAATATGCCTTTCTATTATTTTTTTCAAATCTTTTCTAACATTACTTGACTGATTTTTAAAGTCATCACACATTATTTTATGCAACTGACTAATTATCCCATTTTAATAGTATTTTCTCTGTTAGATCCAACTGAAACTCTCATATGATCTTTCACATACTTCTTCCTCAGCCTTTTCTCTTTGTCTATACTTTTATCAGTTCTTGACAGACAAAGCAAGCTCTAACCTGCAAATACAAACTCCCGGTAACTTTATCCCAACTCTGTTAGCCTTTCCCTCCAAAGTTACTCACGCCTAAAATCTTTTTTATTTTACTAGTCTCCTCCAGTAAATTCCAATCCCCTTTTGCCCATTTCCCCTATTTGCTGACATCCCCACTGGTAAAATCTCTTTGCCCTGTTTCCACACTGGCTTAGTTCTTATAATGCATTCTGTTACTTTATTAATGCAGTATTCTGAAAAGCTTATTATTCTCCTTAAGGATTTGCATTCAGAATTCTAGTCTCTTCATAACTCTCAAACTTCTCATTCCATGTTTTATTGTTATTTTCCACTTTGATTTAAAAAGCTCTACTTCAGTTATGTATACAAGCCTTAACTGCATAGATTTAAACTATCCTTTCAAATAAGGTAATCCTAAACCTTAGAACAAAGGTACCCTGCATAATTCTTGCCCTCCTCCTCTCCCAAACAATGTTTTCAACTCTTTACTATAAGCCACAACTTATTTTCAACAGGGAACATACATGCTATCATTACCTGCTCAAAATCCCAAACTACTTTATGAAATGCTTTGTCTGCAACAAGACTGTCCAACTATAGCACTGTTTTCTTACACTCTCCTTTCTTCTTGATCTTCATTGCTCTATTTATGTTACTGAATGCTTACCTTCTCTCCACAAACCAGACTGATCATTTCATATCAATTTTAGTAACATCTTTGCCATTCTCTTAGCTAACATAGACATAAACACTTTAGAATTATGGTTTAAAATCTAAACGGGTCCATACGAAGCCAATTCTACAGGCCCTTTACCCTTTTTCCATAATAACTTCCACCACATCTTTCTACTTAAATATTGATGCTTCGCCATCCCCCACCCAAACAACTTTTAAAACAGTGTTATACAAAGCCTTCTAGATCTTTGAAACTTTCCTGCCTTCTAATGTCCAAATTTCTACAAGAATATTATCTGTTCCTTATAACTTCCAAGTTGATTGATTACATAGCATTGTTCTTTTTTCACCTCTTCCTATCCTAGTTATTAATCATTGAGCATTACCTTCATCTAATCCTGCCATAATGAAGTCTTCATAATATTTATTTTATTTATTTGACATTTGTTTAGCGGGATAGTCTGACTGGGTCAAACAGAACATGTTTTTAGAGTAGGCCTGGGGAGAAAAACTCCACATACCCACATACAGACATTTAAATCAAAGCAAAAACATACGACACATACAGTTAATCAATACCTTACATACTCCACATACCGTTAATCAATACTTTAAACATACACTTGGGATTAAACTTTCCATTTGTGCCTTTTCTTATTCTACATTTCTCTAATTTATCTACATTTTAATACAATTTCCACAAATATGTTTAATTAGGCTGCAGGATCTCGAGTTGTTTTTCTTGTCACATGCTTCCTATGTTTGGCTATATCTCTTTTTGCTATGTTTCCTAAATCATCGTGTTAAAAGTTTTGCACTCCAATAACATTTGCTTAGCAGTTACCTTTCTAAACTCATGCATCTTGTACAAATTTCCTTTAGCGCTTTGCAGACTCTCCTCCTTCTGCAATACTTATTATGCCCTTTAAATAATTCTTATTGCTTCTTTCCCACATCTCTTATTTCCACTATTCTTTTAAATTCCATTTTCATTTTATCCGACTCACTAGCTATACCTTCTGAAGTAATTTTGACCTTTCCTAACAACTCTCAAAGTGTACCAACTGACAGACTTCCAAGATGGCTGCACACTGATCAACAGCTTGACTTCAGCTATCTCAGTGTGAAAGAAGAACTTGAGAGATAAGGGCTAGTAATTATTCCAGTTTTATTAAAATTCAGTTACTGGCTATTAAATATATGGCCTGGATGCCAGCAAAGAACAAACTTAGCAAAAAGAAAATGAACTGGAAAAAGTGAAGAGAAAACATTGACTAGGAACAATCCTCTGGCTGTTCAGAAAAGGCAGCTCAAGCTCCAGTTTTGGTACAAAAGATGTCTTCCAGTAATTTGGAGGAAAAAATACATCATATGTGCTCAGTGCTGATTAAAACAAATGAAACACTGAAGGGGTATATCAACTCTAATAACAAAATGCTGGGAAATGGACAAAGCTTTAAACAGCTATCCAAAGGAACTGATGTAACTGCAAAAACTAGAGGTCAAAATAAAGAAAAGGCTGGCCGAGTATTTGACTGCTCAAGAAAAGCTGTCTCAAAAAGTGGTAGAGTTAGAGGACAGAGCACACAAGAGAAACCTGAGATTTTTGGCTGTATCAGATAAACTGTAAGGAACAGACTATTCATTTTATGAAAGCACATATAAGCAACTAGACTTGTATTCCACACAGGACTGGTTAACTTAAAAGGCACGCTGTACATCTGCTCGATCCTGGTCATGAGAAAGCAACAAAGACCTTCATTAGTAAAGATGCAATCATACCAGCAGAAAGAGTTGGTCCAGATAAAACTGAGGCAGAAGGGTAAAGTATTATAAACTGGAGACAGCAGACTGTTTCTGAAAAATGATTATTCATTATACACCAGGTAGAAAAGAAGCAAATTTATCCCAGCAACCAGGGAATTTTGAGAGGCAGGTGTGAGATTCAAGCTACTGTACATAGTTGTCTTCAGAATATTTTTTCCTGGAGGATCAAAGCCATTTTTGATGCAAAACAGGCTAAGGAGGAAATACAAAAGTTTGTACAACAAAAAATAAGCCATGAAACAAAGTGTCTCTGCTTCTCATTCTTCGGATAATAAAACTCACAGAGAGGCTTTGCCAGTGAAACCTTTTCAAATGTTCCAAAGGAAAATGTCTGAGAGACAAAAAAGCACAGGAGTTGACTAGAAGAATTGGAAGAACCTTGGACTTGAACCAGACTCTGTGGTTGGGAGATGGAGATAAAGATAAACAGCAACACTGAGATTAGTGAATATGCGAGAGTATAAAGCATCAATCACATTTATGAAATATAGCTTTACAAGAAAAAGTGCCTGAGCAAGAATGGCCTTTTGTTGACTTTGTTAAACTTGTTGGGGGACTGAAAGGCATATACCCCAATTTATATCATTATTTATTTTATTTATTTCAGTTTGATTACCGGGGAAGTCCACTGGGTCAAGAAGAACCCATTTTCAGTGGAGGCCCGGGGAGAAAAACTCCAAAATAGAATAACCAATACAAAGTTAAGAAGAATACAATGATAAATTCACACAGCAGAAAACATAATAAGATACAGTAAATTCAAATTTACAATAGAAAGTACACTCAGGACAATGTAAAATACCTATTTACAATAGAATGTAGACACAGAAAGAACATTGAATATGGAAATATACAATGGAATGTACACACTGCAGGAGTTCCCTGAGGAAACAGCAACACTAAAATTTTTTTTTTGTTTGTTTAGGTTGTTAATATTTTTGTCCAGTGTGGTAGGAGCATGCTAATGGCATAGCTGGAGTTCGAGTGTATAAAGGATGCAGGAGAAAGGGACTTAGTCAAGGGGAGCTTTGAGATTAAGTAGGGTGAAAACAAGGACATTTCCTTTTTGATGAAAGGTGTAAGAAAAGCTGGGTTTTGAAGTGATCTAAGTTAGGTATAGTTCTAAGAGAAGGAACGAGAGAGTTCCATTTTCTACCTAGAGAGAATGATAGTAGTTGTTGGCCAGCAGGATGTTTAGGTCTAGGAATGGTGATTAGATTTTGGTGTTCAGATCTTAAAGATCGTTTGGGAGTGTAAGGGGGGGGGTGGAGGATAGAGCAGGGCATTTTTCTGGGTGGAATATTAGCTTATGAGTGGTTGTTAGTTGGAGATAGTCAAGGTGGTTTGGGAGTTCTAGCCAGTTTAAAGATTGAAGGGAGAGGCAGTGGTGGGTAGAGTTTTTAGACTTGGTGGCAAATTTAGAGATTTTATTATAGCAGGCTTCAAGTTTAGATGAGAGGGGGCTGACAGATTACAGAGGAGAGGGGCTCCGTAAAGAAATGAGGGTAGGAAGAAGCAGGTAGCTAAGGTTTGCCTGGAGGATTTGGAAAGAAATAGATTATTTCTGTAGAGCATGCCTAGTTTTTGGTGTTTTTTTTATGTTTTGTTGAATGTGGAGGTCGAATTTAAGGTGTTCGTCTATGGTTATGCTTAGGAGTTTAGTGTAGGGGACTACTTCTATAGGAGTGTTAGATTGGCTGAGGATGTTATAAGAATTTTTGTCCAAGGACAAGGTCTTGGTAGGGAGGAAAATTAGTAATTTGGATTTATTGGAATTGAGGGAGAGATGATTTTGGTGCATCCAGTTTTCTGTAGTGGAAAAAGCTGTTTGAGTTCTAGAGAGAAGTTTGGCTAAGTTGGGGGCAGCACAGACTAAGGTAGAGTCGTCAGCGTATTGAATGACAGTAGTGTCAGGGAGAGCATTGTGAAGGTTATTTATGAAGATGTTGAAAAGTATGGGACCGAGAATGGATCCCTGAGGAATGCCAGTTGGAGTAGGTAAGAAGGAGGAGGTACAGTTCTTCCATCTGACAGCCTGGGATCTGTCAGATAGGTAGCTGGAGAACCAGGAAAGAGTATTAGAGGAAAGATTAAGGTTGGAGAGGTGGCAGAGGAGGTGTGAATGGGAGACAGTGTCAAAGGCTTTAGAAAGGTCTAGCAGGATAGTGGATACTAGAAGTCCAGAATTTCGGGCTTGGTTAACAGTTTCTAAGAAGGAAAGAAGGGCAGTTATGGTGCTGTGGCCTGGACAGAAACCATGTTGGGTGGGTGTAAGTAGCTGATACTCTGTTAGGTAGGGTAAGAGTTGGCAGTGGACACATTTTTCAAGAATTTTTGATAAAGGAGATAGGAGGGCTATAGGGCGGAAGTTAGAAACTGAGTTGTTTTTATCTCCTTTATGAAGTGGTAGAATGTAGGCAGAACACCAAAGTTTAGGAACGTAAGACTCTTGTAAGGATCTGTTAATAAGGATGCTAACTGGAAGAGCTATTCCATCGGCTGCGTGTTTGAAGAAAGAGGGGGGAATGTTGTCAGGGGCGTTGAAGCAAGGTTTTAGTTTGGTTAAGAGCTTTTTTATGAAAGCTGTGGAAACTGGTTTGAGTTGAAACATAGGATGATGGTTATTGGGAACGTTTAGGATGTTGGCAGGGCTGTTGTCAGGGAATGTTTTGGTTAGTCTGGCTATAGAGTCAGTAAAGAAAGTGTTGAATAGTGAGCTAAGTTCATTGTCCGATAAACTGGGGTCAGGGCAGGGGTTATTTTGTGATCCAGGATGGAGAAGAGAGTTAACATATTTCCAGAATTGTTTGGGGTTGTTAAGGTCAGTAGTGTGAAGTTTGCTGTAGTAGTTTTTCTTGTCCCAGATTTTTTTTTTTTACTTGGTTGGGGAGTTGGGTATAATGGAACAAGGCAGAAGGCAGTTTGCTTTTCTGATAAAGTTTCCAAGATTTGTCTCTGAGTTGCATGGTTTGTTCAGTCTCTTTGGTTAGCCAAGGAGCAAAATTGGCTTTGATTCATTTATGTCTAAGAGGGGCTAGAGAGTTAAGAGTAGATAGAAAGACGGAGTTAAAATGTTCTATGGCATTGTCGAGGGACAGAGTTTGAAGGATATGTCAGTTGATTTCTTTGAATATGTTGGAGAAGATTGTGGGGTTGAAGTTGCTAAGGTTACAAGTTTGGATACAACAATGAGGTGATTGAGAGGGGTTTGTTGAGCGATGAATGAAGGCAGGTAGATGGTCACTAAAGGAGCCAGGGATAGTTCCAGATAAGAGAGATTTTGTTAGGGTGGGAGACTAAGATCCAATCTAAGATGGAGCCGGGGAGGTGTTTTTTTGTTAGGTCTGGTTGTAGAATGGATTAATTGAGAGAAGTTGAAAAGGCTGATAGATAGCGTGGGGGAAGGTGTGTTGATTTTGTTCCGATCAATGTTGACATCATCTGGAATAACTGTTTCATATTTTATCTCAGAAGAGGCCCAGTGAAGAATATTCTCTAGAGTAGAGATGTTGTCGCCTGGGGAGATGTATAAATAAATGAAGCAGATATTTTTATGTTTATTTAGTTGTAGCAGACAAGTAGTTATTTCAGTATTTCTGAATAGAGGGGTTGGGATTTGTAGGGGGATTATGGAGAGAAGGCTGGAGTAGATAATGGCAGAGCCTCCACCTTTTTTGTTTATTCGGTCACTCCTATGGATGTTGAAACCTGGAGGTCAGAGACATGGGGTTTTAGCCAGGTCTCAGAGATGGCTAGGATGTCGAGTTGGTTGTGGTAAATCCAAGCGTGAATATGGTGAATTTTGTTGTTAAGGCTTTGGGCATTGATAGTGAAAATCTTAAGGGTACTGGGAGTGGACTTAGGAGTAGAAGGAGTGTGACGGAGAGATGTATTAGGAGAGGGAGAGGAGGGGGAAGGTGTTGTTTGTACTGAGGCAGGGGCCAGGGTTAGGGTGAATATCTCTAGATAAGGCTAGGATGCTATTTGATCATTAATGTTTGGGAGGGCACTAAAAGGGAAAAAAAAGTAAAACAAAGCTTGCTATTATTTCTAAAAGGCATTTCACGCTATAAATTGCATATTACATAGTGAAGCATTTTTCAGTGAGTGTTCTAAAATTAAAAAGTACTTTTTTATTTTTAAGAAATGTAGGAAATGCAAAGAGAAAAAAAGGTTGGACAAAAGCATGTTTAAGTTAATATACTGTAATCCTGGTGTGGGCTATGAGGTGCACAGTGCACTGATTATTCTATAGAGTTGAGATGTTTTCTCTTACTTTTGCATAGGTTAATGTCAGTATTATTGGCATTGGCTTAATCTAATAAGATTTTTGTGTATGCATGTGGGCTTTAAATATAAGAAAACACTCAAATTTAATAGAAAGTTTTCCTTTAGCAAATGAATGTTCAGTGTGACTTGAGAAGTTTGCAGTTAAGTGCAGCTGTACATCCTGTTCTTATGTTTCCATAGAGAGAAGATGACTATGGTTGCATGTAATAAATTGAGAGTTCTGGCCATTGTTTGCTGATAGAATCATAACATTAAAAGGTACAAGGGCAAACACCTTAGTAAAAAATAAAGTTTGAAATTATTGG
Source organism: Protopterus annectens (assembly GCF_019279795.1). Taxonomy (NCBI): domain Eukaryota; kingdom Metazoa; phylum Chordata; order Ceratodontiformes; family Protopteridae; genus Protopterus; species Protopterus annectens. Next base: position 142,636,885 of record NC_056740.1, read on the forward strand.
AAGTGAATAAGAGCTAGTAAATTTTCTTGTACCTAAATACCTCAATACATTTACTAGAACAGTGTACAACTTAGTTGTATTTAAAGATAGCCAGTGCAGTTTTTCTTAAGGCGAAAAATTAATACTTTCTGAAAGCAAGCAAACTGTTTTTCAAATCTAAGAAGGAAATAAAGATGAGACAAAAACGAAGAGCAATTGATGTAAGTAGGAGCACAGATTGTAACATGCACATTAACATGGATACCTTTAATTTCAGGTTAGGTAATGCCTGTGGGTGCAGCTGTTGATTTGGGGCAACTGTTCTTCCTTATCAGGAGGGTTATAATTCATTATTTGAAGATGTACATAGTTTTATTCATCTGTTTTATGTTAAAAGGTTACAGGGGTGCTCTGGGGTGTGTTTTTTTTTCTAAAGGTTTTCAGTAGAACAGTAAGTTGTAAAATGTGATACAGGTTCAAATGGAGATGGCAAGAAACAACTGTGTATAAGATCAACCTGCCAAACATTAGTAGGTGCATGTAAAACAAACACAGGAAAAAGACGTTTAAAAAGATGTCATATAACAGGATGGAATAATAACTTCTTACAATGGCTACACTATCCATATTATTTTGGAACATGAATGACCTCAAAGGTATAGACAAAAGGTAAGAGTATTGAATTATATTAAAATAATGCAGATGCAAATACCAAATGCTACAGGAGACACATTTATAATGAAGTGAGCATATGAATTTGATAAAGAAAGGTTTTCAGGATGGATACTCAGCAGAATTCAGAGACAAAGGAAACATGAGTACTTATACTAATTACTAAAGGAGTTCTAATATCAATAGGAGAGGGAACAAAGATTATAATGGTAGATTTGTGGTATTAAGTGGCTATTGGCAAGGGAAGAAGATTACGTTGTAATATATTTATATTCCACCTAAAGCTGCTGTTATGGAGCTTAAGAATTTTTGTGAGAAATAATCAGCTTTCAGCAGAGAATATTAGTTACAGGTGTGGATTATAACTTGATTTGTAACAGTGAAGATTTGTCTGGGGGAACAAGAAGGGAAGCTGTGACAAAAGAGGGTAGATTTCTGAAGACATTTCTGAAAATGTTTGGTATGGAAGATGTGAATTCAGTAGGAGTAACTCATAGAGAATTTACATATTATTCATCCTGGTGAAATAACTTGTTAGACTAGACAGAAGTTATATTTCACAGGAAAATGTGTACTTAACTGAAAGCTCTAATACACAACGAATAACTATTTCAAAACATGTACCAACAACCACCAAGATAAAAATGTAGGTGATGAAAAAATGAGACACTCGTGCCTCCCCACCTACCTGTTAAAAAGAGAGGAATTTAAGGAATGGTTAGAAGTAATTATTTTAGAGTTACTACAGAAAACAGAAATTTCTTTAGTAGTTATTGTGAGTGAGGGGGATAAAGAGAAGTGGAGTTTAAAAATAGGGGAGAAATAAAAGAGAGAGAGAGATGGGTAAGTAGTAACAGGATATATTTACAGGCCTGTCAAAAGTTAAAGTATTTCAGAATAAAGGGAATCGCACAGAACAAGAAGAGGTGTAACTGCAGAGTGCTAAAGAGAAAATAAAAATCTGGATAACATGCATGAGTTCAGAAATATTGCTGTTAAGCAACTGTTTTTCATAACATCACTGCACAAAATTTTAGAATGACTTAGGCAACAGAAAGTAGAAAGGGTTGTTGCCAAACTCAGAGAACCTATAACAATAAAAATTGGAAATTTTATGAAAATTTCTACAAAGCAGAGAAATTGTGGAAATCGAAAAAAGTACAGATATGTACGATAGCTGTAAACATGCCAAGGTTAGAGGCACATGAGGCACAACAATTCACAGCTAAGATAGGAGGAGATTACATAAAACTGTTATGTATAATCAATCTGCAGAAAAGTCTCCAGGAATAGATGGTATTCCTGTGGAAGTTTGGAAGCTAGGAGAGAAGAAAGTGACAAAGATCTGGAAGGTTTTAAGATTAATAGTATTTAAAAATAGGGGAAGCTTCAACATCCCTGGAAGAAAGCAGTGGTGGCTGTGATACCTAAAGAGTGCAAAGACCCATGAGACTCAGATTCATATGGGCCTATTTCAATTTTAACCCATGATTATGAAGTGTTTATGTCTGTAATAGCTACAAGAATAGCAAAAATGTTGCAACATTGATAGATGTGGATCAATGTGGTTTTGTGGAGGGGAAGCAAATATTTGGCAACATTAATAGAACAATGATGATCCCGAGGGAAGCAGAATTTAAGAAAATACCACTACTGTTAGTGGGTCATGATGCAGAGAAAGCATTCAACAGAATAAGCTGGAATTTTATGAGTAGGGCAATGGAAGCATGTGCAGTCCCTGATACAATAATAAAGTTAATTTGGAGGATGTATGAGGGATCAGAGGCAACAATTAAAGTGGGAGGGTTCCTCTCTAACAAGTTGAGTCTGAACATAGGAACCATGCAGGGGTGTTCTTTTTCCCCTTTATTATTTGGTTTGTATTTAAAGCCACTGGCCAAAAAAACAATAAGGGACCCAAACATACAGGGATATAATTGGGATTTTAATCAAGAAAAGTTTTTATTTGCAGACAATATTACACTGTACCTGATAAAACCAGAAAAGGACATACAAGTGCTGTGGAACACTTCGGGACAGTTTCAGGTATTTTGGGAAATAAAATTAAAGACGATAAAACAAAAGGTATAGCTGTAAACTACATACCCACATATGAATTGGTTCAGCAATACCCATACTTATGGGGACACAATAAAATGATTAAAAAGATTTTTTACAGATATGTGGAAAGAGAATAAACAAAAGATAATACATAAGCTGAGAAACTGGAAACACTTATTTATGGACATGGATAGCCAGATCAAGCAGTGAAAATGTTTTTAGTTCCTTTAGTTTTATATATAGGTGAGGCATATTTTTATCAACTAGAGGAAAAGTTGTGGACAAAAATAAAGAGTTGTAGGACTTTATGTGGGAGGGGAAGAGGGCAAGAGTCAAGTATGTTAAGTAGATCCTTCCAACAGAAAAAGGTGGTTTAGGATTATCTGATCTGAAAAGGGATATTTTAGAGCTACACAGTTAAGGCTCATAAAAATAACACAAGTAGGAAGGTATAATTCAAAGTGCAAAGGGATGATGATGAAAATAGGGGGAATTCAAGAAATAAGGAGAGAGTGGGATTTGGAATGCAGATCCACAAGGAGAAAAACAACCATACAGAATATTACACTCAAAGTAGCAAATAGAATTCAAAGAATGAAGCCAAAATAAGAACAGAGAAAGGAAAATTTGCCAATAGGGATGACTACAATTAGGGGATAAAAAATATGCAAGATGAGGCTGGAATTTACCGAAGAAACCTGGCAAAGAAACCAAGGTACTGAGAGCAAATAACTTGAGAGGGAAAGGTAATAGAATGACAAGAGGCTAAGAAGGCATTCTGACTGCAGGTTAGAGACTACCTTCCCTAATAGGTATTGATATCACAGTATAGGCAAAAAGAAAGGGATAGGGGAATCCTAAATAAAACATTTACTCTGGTAGAGATTTTAGTTGAATCTAGAACAGTAGCTGCTGTTAAAAAAGGAGTAATTAGTAGAGCATATAAAATACTGCACTATAACTATATGAACCAATCAGAGGAGGTCAGAAAAGATTGGGAAGAGAGACTGGCTAAGCAATTCACAAGAAAACAATGGGACAACATATGCATGGCTCCAACTTCTACAACAAAGTTTAGAAGATTTAGGATTTTTACCTGGAAGTCTTTGAATAGGCATTTTTATACCCCAAGCAGACTCCAAATAATTTTTCCTCAAGTAGATGCCAAATGTTGGGGTGTGATGGGGAAGAAATAGGTAACTGAGAACATATGTTTTAGGAGTGTAATGTGTTGACAGACTTTGAATATTCCCTACATCGTAGTCTGTTAAAAATAATGGGTGAGCAAATGGATGTAACTAAGGAAATAATTTTTTGAGATGGGATACAGGATCTGAAACTCCCTATACATACTATGACATTTTTAGTTTAATTCTGGTAGCTGCCAAAAAGTATTTACTAGAAAATAGAAATCAAATTCTAAACCAGCTGTATTGAAGTACTGAATATTGTAAAAGAGATAGCTGGAAGTGGGATCTTTAGAAAAGGGTAAGAGTAAAGCCCTTAGAAAAAATTGAAATTGTGGGAACAATACATGAAGAACAATGTTTTGGATGAGTGAGATTTAACGGAAGGCAAGAACAGAGCAATTTATGTAATGATGACAATAACTATACAAAAGAATATAATATCTGTAACACTGAATATGTTGACATGGTTGTTTTTCCTTTATATAAATATATGTTTGCCTATGTCTTAAGTGATAATTCAAAAAAGATGTTAAAAGTGTACCCATTACTTAACACTCATGTTGTGTGGAATGTTGCACCAGTTACAGCCTACATACATCCTTGAATTCCAGAGCATATTCTGAAAAATCAACTTAAATAGCATAAGATAATCAAGGCTTTTCTACTGCTTTGCAATTTTTTCTTTACACTAAGCAAAAATTATGAGCGTGGTGGTATGTCGTAATTGATGGGGCACTGCGGATTATGATGTTTACTGGGAGTGGACTGATGAAAGACGCTTATCTCACTTTTCCATAAGTATTTATATCCTTGCAATTTGTACTATCAACTGGTATAAACAATTAACAGCAGACAGGCATACAACTGCTGCTATGCTGCTGTAGAAGACTAGCCATAGATGGAGTGAAAGCAAACTGCTGAGCCATGCCGCCAAAGGGTGGAGGACTATGGCTGGTCTAATTACTCGGGTTGCAGGGAGACTACTATGGAAGACTTGGAAGGTTTATGAGTGAAGTATTTAGGGTGATACTGTGACATTAGGTTAAATCGTAGCTAGTCTATCAGTACATAATGAAAATGGAATTATGTTACTTTGTACTAAGTACTCTGAAATATAGTTAATAAATCATTATATTTAAGTTTAATAGAAAAGAAAACAAACCTTTAACATTTTTTTCTTATCGCATACTATAAATGTTTTCTTTTTAAAAATTCTCATTCAGTCTAAGATTATACAAGTTGCCAATTCCTGCCTTCCCTTAACCCTTACTCCTCCTGAGAATTATTCCGTTCATACTGTGTCTACAAATTCATTTTCTATGAAATTTACTTCTTTCCCTTCCTAAGATCCCACTTCAAATTCTTTTGATATTCAACATTTCAATTCAGTTGGTTTAGCTTGTGAGGCAATTCAGATCCTACACCAGAGTTGAAAATAATTATTTCCTTAGCTGCTACCATGTCTTCCCCTAACATTTTTGCCACAGACCTCTAGAGTGATTTTTTTTAAATCTGCCAGCTCACCACATTCACAAAATTTCCCCTTGGTGTCCTTTACCCTCCCCACACATCTCTAGAATTTACTATCAACCTGAGGAAAAATCCTCTGAAGTTTATTTGGGGTATAAAAAAAACTATGCTAATACTTCAATTCATAAATCCCAAAACTTTTGGACTTTGCTGCATACCCTGTAAGTCCAATAAAATGTATTTGCATTGTTCCTTTATAATTTATCTTTCTAGTCTCTTTGTTCAATCTTTTCAAACCTCCCTCCACTGAGTGGTCTGTATAGTGCTATCATGCAATATATTTTACACACAATATTAATTATCCCTTAACAGATCTTTTGGTCTACACTCATATAAAATACTCTGCAGTCCAAACCCCTGCTCACCCTCAACCCATTATATTACCTTTCCAGTCTAAATTAGTTGTTTTGAATGTGTTGGTTTCTTTGCTAGTTTCTTCCAGTAAATTCCAGCTCTCTCTCACATTAAAAAGGCTCTACTTCCTTTAGCCCACTACCCTACTGGTAAAACAATCTATTTCCTCTATTCTTGTTCTGACACAGTTCTCACAACACTTTTTTGCTACTTTATGAATATAATGTTCTGTATGATTGTTACTATTCTCCTTAAGGATCTGCATCCAAAATACTAGTCTGTCTACCTCATGAACCCCCTTCCCCACTTTTCATCACCCCTTTCCACTTTCATTTAGAACATTCTGCTTGTATTATGTACATAAGCCTTATGGACTTAGGTTATGGTGACTCTTGGGTGAGCTATTTGGATTTGCACTACATATGTATAGCTTTAAAGTACCCCTTCAAATCAGGTATCCCTACAACCACCTTATTCTATGGGAAGAATTCCACTTAACTGTTGCTTTTTCACCTCCCAAATAAATTCCTTCAGCTATTTATTGTGATGTACACATTCTCCTCAGCTTGATAAAATAAGCAAAACCTGTACATACAAGGCTAAAGTGACTACAAATATTTTCACTGCTGTATCTTATTACCCATTTTCAAGAGCTTCCAATTTCTTTTTATTATTATTATTATATTCAATTTAGTCTCTTTCCACATATCCTTAGCTCCCATAACAACACCCTTTTTAATCCACACACTTAAATTCTTCATTTAGTCATGGCCCCCATAAATACGAGTACTAGTCATCCAACTTGTGCATGGACGCCACTACACCTTCTGTTTTATCTTCATTAATTTCATATCCTAAAAGACTTGAAACCGTCTCAAAACATTCCACAACAGTGAAATGTCATCTTCTGGATTCAAGTAAAAAAATAACATCACCTGTGAGTACCTCATTATCACACTGGTTATGTCACTGAATAAGGGAGTCTTTGTTTTCTTTAATGTTTCTACAAATATTGCAAAAAGAGAGAAAAGAGGGCATCCCTGTCTGGTTCCTCTGTTCGGTTTGTCACAGAGGAGCCATTCAAATTAACTTTTGCTTCTGACTCTCCATATATCCACCTTATTAATGTTATTACCCTATTAGGGAAGACAAACGCTACCACAGTCCAACTCATAAAATACCAGTTGACTGTACTGAACATTTTCTCTGCATAAAGACTCATCATTAGTTGTACTTTAGCTGCTGTCCTAGCAAGCGGCTGCTGTTTAGAAGAATAAGCACTCTGAGTTAAAAGACTGCATTATTTCTGATTTAATCCTTTCATTTCTTTTCTACTTTATTGTTTTAAGGGGGTTGTGTACTTAAATGAGCTGTCCTAGTGAGAGGAGTATAGTACAGCCTTTTCAGCAAGTGGTGATGTAAACGCAAAGACATACTGGGATTTATTTTTTCATTAAACTTTAAATTGTGCTATTTTTGCTTTTGGTTTTTATAACATTTAAGAAAGGTGAATAGAAAAGTTGTTTTTCTTATTAATTTTTTTTAAATCATTAACATCTATGTAGTGTGGAAATGTTACACTTCTACCAGCCTACACATTTTGCACTCCACAGCATTTTCCAAAAATAAACTTACAAACTGGATAAACAAGATCAACAAATGTAAATAGTTTGTGAATAATGAAAGATATTACAAGAAGTGCTCTTTACACTGATTCAGTTAATGCATTCACAGTCTTTCCATAAATACTATAAGACAAACAAACCCCAAAGTATATTTTTTGCTAACCCTTCCCAAACACTGTCATATCTAGGAAACTATACTACCTAGACATATATTAGAACATTTTTATTAACCAGACAGAAGATTTTAGATGACAAGAAATTCCTCCTTGACTGCACGTTTATTGAGATATTTACAGAAATATGAAAACATATGCATAATTGTATAATTCATCAAATAAATATTGAATTATCTCTAAAACAGCGCAACTTAATAGTGAGAATATCAAGGACAGTTTTCTTCAAGAACACATAAGGTTTCACCTTATGTTTTTCAACAGTTTGTAAGTCGCTTACTTATTAAAAATATTAAAAACATATGGAAATATTGTTTATTTTCTTAAGTACTAACAAAGCGCTAGCAATATCTCGGGTATAATGTGAAATAAATGGACAGTGACAATTCCCGTTTCCCCGCAATGACATTTCACACTGTTCAACAACATGTAGGGCTCTCCTACATAAATATGAAAATACAAATAACCAACTAATTGATTTCACTACTGCAGGACATCTTAAGGTCATTCTGTTAATAAAAAGCCACATTAAAAAGTGCAAAGACTTATTAAGTCACTTGGTTAATGAAGACAGGCCCAAAAATTATCTGCACGCCATAAGGAGCTATGGGTGTATACTGAAAGTATATAAAAATGGCAATATAAGCTTCAGTGGGTTAAGTGACATATGTGCACATATAGAAACAGAAAATCATAAAAAATATCATTATTTTCATGTAGTGTACATATATGCTTTCTATTTAATAATTTCAGTCACCCCAATATTAGGTAAATTGCTCACTTCCCACCTTGCCTTAGATTCCATTCCTTGTTATTCTGCATGTACTGTACCCACAAATTCCAATTACATCTATGCAATTTGCTCCACTTTTCCACAGATCCCACTGTAAATTCTTTTAGCTCCTTTACAATACTGAATACTTTCTAGATCTTGCTTTTTTTTGGCAGACAACAGCATTAAAATTAGTAAAGTCTTATATTTTCTCTTTAGGATTCAATTTCCTTCTTCTTACATGAAGTAAGAAGAAGGAAATTGAATCCCTAAATAACAAAATATAAGACTTTACTAATTTTAATGCTGCCTGCCAAAAAAAAGCAAGATCTAGAAAGTTTTCAGTATTGTAAAGGAGCTAAAAGAATTTACGGTGGGATCTGTGGAAAAGAGGAGCAAATTACATAGATGTATATAACAACATTTTAACTCATAAAACAAATTTAGCCCTTGAGAAATTAAAACTAAACTCTTTCTCTGTATCTCCTAGATATATGCGTAATTTAGCATTGAGGGTGAAGAGAAACTCCATTGAAAATAATATTGTAAATGTGCTCCATGAAGGGAGGAATAATAAAAACGCTTCTGATATTAGTGATATATTAGATGTATTTAAATATCACTTTTCAGAAAAATACAAAAGCAAAAACCCTCAACATGAATTTACAGATTACTGTCTAGACTTTCCAGAATTTAAAAATCTACCAGAGAGTTTGATCAATGATATTCAGCAACAAATCTCTTTAAAGGAAATAAATGAAAAAATTAAAGAAAGCAAAAACAATAAATCGCCGGGCATAGATGGTATTATTAATGAAATATATAAGCTTTTACCATCTTCTGCTATTTCATTATTACATAAAGCCCTGAATGAATCTTATTTACAAGGTATAATTCCACCCTCGTGGAAATATTCATTAATTACCCCCATACTAAAAGAAAATAAAGATTCTCAAATGTGTAAATCAAACAGGCCAATTTCTCTGATTAAAAATTTTTAAATTAAAAACGAAATTAAAAAAAACTACTAAGTGTCTTGTCAACGATAATCGGACACGGATATCCTTCAGAAGGGACTCACGGAAACAGATAGCTGGTGCCAGAGCCATGGCCTGAAGTTAAACGCCAAAAATGTATAGTCATACCCTTCGGGAAAAACAAGGTAACCCCAAGCTACCATATAGGTGGCAATCCACTAAGCACAGAAGAGGTTATCAGGGACCTGGGGACCCAGGTTGACAGTGGCCTTTCTTTTGACACTCACATTGCTAAAGTGGTTAGAAAGACTTTCTACATTGCCCACCTGATCATGAAGGGATTCACATCCAGATCTAGTGAGGTCATTGTTCCCTGTACTCTTCACTTATCAGACCAATGATCGAGTACAATGCCCCATTCGGGATGTATCTCACCCGACATCTGCAGCAATTGGAGAGACCCCAAAAATTCCTCACCAAAAGGATAAAGGGACTCCAAAATCTGTCATATGCTGCCAGATTGAAGAAACTCCAGCTCTATTCAGTCGCATACCGTCTGCTCAGAGGTGACATGTGCCTGACATACAAGGCCATGTCCAACCCGGGAATTAATGGACATGCTCCACCTCAAAAAATCCAAATCCACCAAAACCACCAGAGCAAGCGACTTAAACCTTAGCACGGATATAAATAGGACGTGCTGAAGGGATAGATTTATCACTCAGAGACTCCCTATGCTGTGGAATAAAATCCCGGTCCATGTGAGGCAGAGCACCTCGCTGACTCTGTTCAAGAGAAATCTAGACCTGTGGATGGGAGATCGTAGGTTTACCCCGGGAATCATCTCTGTGTCACTACTGGACAGAGGCACAACAAACTAATGGGCACAGTATTTTTTCATATAAGGGGTGGCGTAAGCCACAAAAATTTGGGCTAGGCTTATAAATGCCTTAGGGCAGATAGCCTAGTATAAACCTATGAACCTATAAGATATTAAAAGAAGTGCTCTTTACACTGATTCAGTTAATGCATTCACAGTCTTTCCATAAATACTATAAGACAAACAAACCCCAAAGTATATTTTTTGCTAACCCTTCCCAAACTATACCACCTAGACATATATTAGAACATTTTTATTAACCAGACAGAAGATTTCAGATGACAAGAAATTCCTCCTTGACTGCACGTTTATTGAGATATTTACAGAAATATGAAAACATATGCATAATTGTATAATTCATCAAATAAATATTGAATTATCTCTAAAACAGTGCAACTTAATAGTGAGAATATCAAGGACAGTTTTCTTCAAGAACACATAAGGTTTCACCTTATGTTTTTCAACAGTTTGTAAGTCGCTTACTTATTAAAAATATTAAAAACATATGGAAATATTGTTTATTTTCTTAAGTACTAACAAAGCGCTAGCAATATCTCGGGTATAATGTGAAATAAATGGACAGTGACAATTCCCGTTTCCCCGCAATGACATTTCACACTGTTCAACAACATGTAGGGCTCTCCAACATAAATATGAAAATACAAATAACCAACTAATTGATTTCACTACTGCAGGAAATCTTAAGGTCATTTTGTTAATAAAAAGCCACATTAAAAAGTGCAAAGACTTATTAAGTCACTTGGTTAATGAAGACAGGCCCAAAAATTATTTGCACGCCATAAGGAGCTATGGGTGTTATACTGAAAGTATATAAAAATGGCAATATAAGCTTCAGTGGGTTAAGTGACATATGTGCACATATAGAAACAGGAAATCATAAAAAATATCATTATTTTCATGTAGTGTACATATATGCTTTCTATTTAATAATTTCAGTCACCCCAATATTAGGTAAATTGCTCACTTCCCACCTTGCCTTATGTTCCATTCCTTGTTATTCTGCATGTACTGTACCCACAAATTCCAATTACATCTATGCAATTTGCTCCACTTTTCCACAGATCCCACTGTAAATTCTTTTAGCTCCTTTACAATACTGAATACTTTCTAGATCTTGCTTTCTTTGGCAGACAACAGCATTAAAATTAGTAAAGTCTTACATTTTTTCTTTAGGATTCAATTTCCTTCTTCTTACATGAAGTAAGAAGAAGGAAATTGAATCTAAATAACAAAATATAAGACTTTACTAATTTTAATGCTGCCTAAAAAAAGCAAGATCTAGAAAGTTTTCAGTATTGTAAAGGAGCTAAAAGAATTTACGGTGGGATCTGTGGAAAAGAGGAGCAAATTACATAGATGTATATAACAACATTTTAACTCATAAAACAAATTTAGCCCTTGAGAAATTAAAACTAAACTCTTTCTCTGTATCTCCTAGATATATCGTAATTTAGCATTGAGGGTGAAGAGACACTCCATTGAAAATAATATTGTAAATGTGCTCCATGAAGGGAGGAATAATAAAAACGCTTCTGATATTAGTGATATATTAGATGTATTTAAATATCACTTTTCAGAAAAATACAAAAGCAAAAACCCTCAACATGAATTTACAGATTACTGTCTAGACTTTCCAGAATTTAAAAATCTACCAGAGAGTTTGATCAATGATATTCAGCAACAAATCTCTTTAAAGGAAATAAATGAAAAAATTAAAGAAAGCAAAAACAATAAATCGCCGGGCATAGATGGTATTATTAATGAAATATATAAGCTTTTACCATCTTCTGCTATTTCATTATTACATAAAGCCCTGAATGAATCTTATTTACAAGGTATAATTCCACCCTCGTGGAAATATTCATTAATTACCCCCATACTAAAAGAAAATAAAGATTCTCAAATGTGTAAATCAAACAGGCCAATTTCTCTGATTAATAATGATTACAAACTACTAATGTCTGTCTTAGTCAACAGATTTAAGAAATCGTTAACCCATCTCATCTCGGAAGATCAAACGGGATTTATTTATAACAGACATACTCAAGATAATATTCAAAGAATTATAACTATTATAGATATCTTAAATAGGGACAGTCAAGGGGCTCTTATAATTACTCTTGATACTGAAAAAGCCTTTGATTCATTAAACTGGAAATATCTGTTTAAAATACTTGAATTATACAAATTTCCAACTCACTTTATACCTTTTATAAAAAATACTTATTATAACAACTTAGCATATGTTAAACTAGGTCCATTTATGTCAGAACCTATCAAAATTACTAAAGGTACCAAACAGGGATGCCCAATATCTCCGATTTTATTCGCCTTAGCAATAGAACCCCTTTCTTTGGCAATTCAATCTGATACTAAAATTGTAGGCCTAAATATAAATAATCAATTTAATTCCAAAATAATGTTATTTGCAGATGATATCTTACTCACCCTAATAATCTCTGAAGAATCCTTACAGCAATTAGGTTTCCTAGTTAAAAAAAAATACTAGATGTCTTGCTTAAAAATCAGTAGTTCTAAATCTAATCATATGTTTCTAAATAAACAAATCTCAATGATAGTACTAATTTGGTTACTAGTGAAATAATTGGAAAGCAGGTTTCCACACTGAAATACATAGGGATTGACCTATATGAAAATATAGACCTAACTTTATCCACAAATTACAAGAACATTATAAATACACTAAAAACTTATACAGAGAAATGGAATAAGTTGCATCTAAAATTTGAAGATAGATTACAATTAATTAAAATGATTTTATTGCCAAAAATAAATTACATAGACCTTTCTATTTCTATATTACCCAGTAAAAATCTTTTAAAAGAAATAAACAAATTTCTATTAAAATTCTTATGGAACACTAAAAAGCATAGGATAGCCCTAACTAACCACATTAGACCAGGAAACCTGCAAGAATAAACTTTCCAGATTTAGAATCATACATTAAAGCCTCTAATCTCAGAACAATATTAAATTGGACAGATCCCAAATATTCTTCAGCTTGGAAATCGTTACATACAAGCATTATTCTAAATAAAAATAAGCTAATAAAAAATTACAATTAAGCAAATTAAGTAACAAAATTTGGTGTGCACTTTGTATCAATATACAATATAATACTATTAAATTTACTAATCTAAATTATTTAAATCATATCTATAAATATTTTGGAAACTTTGTAAATAACAATATTGACATTAAACTATGGATCCAGCTTCTATTTCCCTTTAAAACGACAAAAAAATTTTATGATAATATTAGCCTAGATATATTCAGTTACTGGGAAAGAAAAACATTTACATGCTGGTATCATTGCACAAAGTACTTAGTTGCACTGGACGCACAAAATTTGATCAAGGAGTATGGTCTATCATCATCAGACTGGTTGATTCTCAATAGTTTGTTTTCATTCATTCAAGACTTGTGCAGAACAATACAGAGCTCTTCCTATAGTTCATTACCCAAATGTATAATTCTTATGGATGAAATACTACATGGTGATTCTAATTGGAAAAATTTAATCTCAAAAATCTACAAAGTTGTTATTACTTATAAAACTACTCCTAACCAGACATTTTGGGATTTTTGTTACTAGAGATTGTACATTGTCCCTATCTTCTATGAATAAATCAAATAGTTTATACTCTCTTAAATTAACTTCTAATCTGCAAATATGGAAGATTTTCCCATGGAAATTTCTACATAGAGGTTTTTACACCCCTAATAAAATTGCTAAATTTAACTCTTCTGGACAGGTGATATGTTGGAGATGCTCTTCAGAGTGTAAGGCTGATTGTCTCACATTTTTTATGATTGTTCTCACATTAAGAAATTTTGGAATGATACTGAAAATTTTCTCCAAGCCATCTTCACTGATTCTTTAATATTATCAAAACCTTTAATTTTCTGAATGTAAATGAATCCATTGTATTGAATAACAAAAATAAATATCTTCTTTGGACAATTTTATCAGTAGCCAAAAAATGTATTACAAGAAGATGGAAATTTTCCTCCATTCCAACCTTACAAGATTTCATTATCCTTTTGGATGAAGTAGCGTCAATGGAAATAAAAGTTAAAGAATCAAGAATATACCCAAGAAAATGGACTGGTAATCCTTGGACAAAAGTTTTATCTCTTATTCAGTCACTGAATTCAGATAAATCTTCAACTAATTAATCATATTAAAAGTATGAATGAATGAACATTGTACTCTACATTTTACATTGCTTGTTCCCTTTGTTTCTCTTCCTTTGTTCTTTATTTTTTCATACAGTGCTTGATACCTTTGTAAATTTTGTATATAGTTTACTATTTTGTTGTTTAAATGATTGTTTTAAAACTCAATAAAAAAACTTTGAACAAAAATTAGTAAAGTCTTACTATATTTAGTCAATTCAGACCTTTTATCCTAGCAAAAAGAATCAGTTCCTTTGTTACAATCAATTGCTCATCAACATTTCTGACAAAGTACTCTGTAAAGAATTTTATAAAATCTGCCAACTCATTACATTCCCAAAAAACATACTCACAATTACCTCTCTCTCTTTACCAACACAACTCCAGCATTTGCCAGCTGCCCAAAGAAAAACTCTCTGAAGTCTGCATGGGGTGTAGAAATACCTACACAAACATGCCCATACAAAAATCCTAAACCTGGTGGATTTTGCTGCATATTTTGGAACCATACATATGTCTTCCCACTGTTCCTTTAAAAATTTCTTTCTACTATCTCTTCCCAAGCTTTCCTGACCTCTTCTGATTGAGTCTTACAGTTATCATGCAATATAAATTTGATAAACCCTACTAATTCTCCATTTCACAGCAGCTTCCTTTCTACACTCTATTAAAATCTTTATCAGAGCTGGTCTTTTACTTAGCCCTCCCTTATCCCCTTCTCTTTGCCTGTACTCTATCATCAATCCCTGTAATGTCAGTCTTATAACATGCAGTCCAAACTTCTGTCTGGCCTTATCCCACTCTATTACCTTTCCCTCCTTAGCCACTTGCTCAGATCACCTTGGCTTCTTTGCTAACTTTCTCTAGTAAATTCTAGCGCCCTCTTGTTTACATTCTATTCCTGTACTTAGAGTCATTCCTACTGAAAAACACTAATTTCTCCATTCCTGTGTTGGCCTAATTTTTAGAATACTTTCTGCTGCTTTATAAATAGAATATCCTGTATGTTTTTTTTTATTCTCCTTAATGGCCTGTAACCAAAATCCAACTCTTTCCTTATTTCTTGGACCCCCCCCCCCCTCAAATTCATTATCATTTGTTTCCACTTAGGTTTATAACTTTTATGCTTGAGTTATACAAGAGTCTTAACTGTGTAGCTCTAAAGTGTTTCATCAAACTAGGTAGTGCTAAACCACCTTGTTCTATGGGAGAATACACGCACTCCACTTGACTCTAGCAATATTCCACTCCCAGATAAATTACTTCAGCTCTGTTATTAAATGGACTAAAACACCTTTGCTGTTTGTATCTTACTATCCATATGCATATAAACAGCTTGCAGATACTCAGGCTTTGTATTACATTTTGTTTATTCTCTTCCCACATATCCTTAACTGTCATAATAGAATCATTTTTAATCTATGAACCTAAATGCTTCATCTGCTGAACCAATTCATGTCTAGGTGCACAGTCTACTGTATAGTGTTTGCTTTATCTTTATTTACTTTATATCCAAAAAAGACCTGAAACTATCTGAAAATGTTCTACAATACCAAAACATCCTCCTCTGGACTTCTAAATATAATCTGCAAATAAAGCGAACTTTTCCTGGTTACCACACCATTTATATCCTTGAATGTGCAAGTCACCTATTTTCTTTGCTATTGGTTCTAAATAAAACGCAAACTAAGGGAAGCAGTGCATCCTTGCCTGATTTTTCTGTTCAAATTCAGCTTGTCAGAGAGAAGCCCTCCCATCCTTCATATAGCCTTCATTATGGACCATATTATTCCATCAGGGAATGTAAATGCTGCCAGTGTCCTAGTCAAAATCTCAGCTACTTCTATTTAATGTTTTCTCTGCAATAAGACCTACCAACAACAGTGATGTTTTCTTATACTCTGCTTCCTCATTGCTCTGATATTATCAAATGTATCCCCCCCCCCTTCACAAATCCACACTGATTCATATCCATCACATCTGGCAACACCTCTGCCATTCCCTTAGCTAGTATGGGCATAAATACTTTATAATTGTGGTTTAAATTTGAAACTGGTAATAAGAAGCCTGGTCTTTAGCCTCCTTTGGTAATACAGACACTTTAGCATTCTTCCAATATATTGGTACTGTTCCCCCTTTTAAACAAAACATTCCAGATCTTTATCACTTTCTTCCCTCCTAACCTCCAAACTTCCACAAGAATACCATCAGTTCCCGAAGATTTCCTTATTCTGAAAACAAATGGATATAACAACATGAATCTCACACCTGCTTTTCAACATCCCAGTTGCCAGAATAATCTTGCTTCTCTTCTGCTTGGTGTATAGCAAATAATAATTTCCCAAAAATACTCTGGTGTCTTCAATTTACAATACTTTTTCCCTTCAGAAACAATTTTGCCAGGAATGGCTCTTTGTGGTGCTATTTTTATACCTTTACTATTATAGAGCGTAACGTCTGTCTCATGACCAGATTCAAAACATATACACAGTGTACCCTTTCAATTAATAAATACTACAGTGGAATAAAAGTCCAGTTGTTCTCTATTCCTTCCAGTTTCTTGGGCAAAACAGAAAACCTCAGGTTTCCCTGCATGCTCTGTCTTCTAACTCTATTTAGTGAAACAGCTCTTGAACAACTTTGTTCAGTCAGCCTTTCTTTCATTTCAACCTCAGTTTCTGCAGTTTTGTCAGTTGATATAAACGGCTACTTAAATCTTCTATTCCTTCCAGCCTTTTCTCGTTTGACTTTATATATTCTCCAACAGTGTTTTATTTAGTTTAAACATCGCTGAATACATTTATTTTTTTTCTCTACATTGTAAGAAGCCATATTCTACACTAATCTGAAACCTGAAATGCCTTTTGCTGAACAGCTCTAGGCACTTCCTGACCAAAGTTTTTTTCTTCTTCTATTCTAGTTGGTGTTCTGTTACCTACCCCAGATTTATTCTTTGCAGACATCCAGGCAGTGTAGTGACTAACCAGTAACTGAATTTTACCCCGTTTTAGCTTTTACTTCCTCTTTTACACTAATTTTATTTTTCACACTGGGAGATGTCTAATCAACCTACTTTATAGAGTGCAGCCATCTTGGAATATTTAATAAACAGGTGTTAAGCACATAAGCACCACCACTGAGGAAATGGACAAATACTGATTGGAGGGGATGGACAACTATTGCTTGACAGATCTGACAGACAGGAGATACTTAACTTTATGTTTACAATGCGATATGTATGGCAGCAAAACAGATGGATGGGACATTGATAATAGGTACTGCTTGAAATGTAGAAGTTCATATAAGCACATCTCTTATTGTATGAATAATAGTTTAGAAGCAGAGGGAAAAGACATACGACTCCACATTCTTCCTGAAATGAAAATACTTGATTAAGCAAAAGGAATTGCAGACAGACATCTGTGTAATATATATTCTTATCCATGAAGGGGTATCTCAAACAGATATTACATCCATGACTTTTACTGAGTTGAATCAACTTTTAGAGACGGTTGATGAAGGTAGGTTAAATCAGGCTGTCCTAGCTTCAGGTGTTACCCCCCAGTATGAACTCTTGTCTTCCTCCACCTGTAGTGATTCACTTGTAGAAAAAGAAATCTCTTGTTTGAGGACTTGGAAGACTTAGAAGATGTATGTACAGAAAGAGGAGGAGGAGAGCATGGGGAGTTCTAATCTCAGTGTTAACTCAATGCTTGATATCCTGAGACAAATTCAGCTGACAGTGATGTTATTCACAGTACTTTATCCCAAAGTCCTTCAGTTTTTAGGCAGAATTCACATACAACAGATAAGCCACACAGAATCCTGGTAAAATGAGACTTAATTGTGAGGAGGGCTAAGAACTTGGCTCTGTAACTGATAGGGGCAATACTGTGGTTACCTAACCTTAGTGTGGCTAATACAAGTGACATAAGCAAACCATGGCAAGACTATTATCCTTTCAGAAGGTATGACATTAGAAAGAACTAATTTGTAAAGCTTTGAGGATGAGGTGACAAATTATTTCAGTAAAACAGCTGGATTTACAGTTATGTTTTGTAATACTTTCACAGCTCCTAGGTATAAAATGGTGCTTCTTATAGCTGCCTGATCCCTTACCAAGACCGTGAGAGAATAATGAAAAAAAATGCATCTTGTGTAGTGCCAGAAGTCTTAAATTTAGGATTTAGAAGATAGGTTTGGTGGTGAAGATTATGATGTCATCTTAGTTACTGAAACCTGGTCTAGTGACTCAAATATAGGTTCATCGATGTTTACTAGGCTAATGACTACAAGGGCCTTTTTAAGCCTAGCCATGCATCCCAAATATCTGACAAGTTCTGATACCCTTGATAAGTGTAAGCAGGGGCTTGGGAGATGAAAAATTTACAAGCAGGGGACTGGGAAATGAACCATTTACTGGCTCCCTTTGTACATTTGAAACATGGGTGCTGAACCTGGGATGAATTTCCTGTTCCCCATTCAGTTGTCCAAGTTACACTTCAACTGAGTTAGGGAGGAACTCTGCTTCACATTGATGCAAAGCCTGTTCCAGAGAATGGGTAGTCTCTGTCATACATATACCTGTCTCTCCAGCATGTATCTATACCAAGCGATTGCAGCCCCCCAAACATCTCCAACGCCCAAGTGAGAAGTGCTCTCTCCAAAGCAAAAAACACAGCATCCATGGGACCTGATGGTGTCCCCGGCTGTGTGCTCCACGAACTCAACGAGGAATTAAACCCACAGCTAGGACAGCTGTTTAATCATAGTCTTACCTCTGGATACGCCAGGAGTGGTGCACTGGAACTGTGGTCCCACTTCACAAAGGCGGTGCGTCCACCGACCCTGGAAATTACCGGCCCATTAGCTTGACAAGCCTTATCTGCAAAGCCATGGAGAGGATCATAATGGACCTCATAAATAAAGACATAGGAATTTGCAGACTTTGGATCCATCCCAGTTTGGCTTTGTCAAAGACAGATCATGCCTCTAAACTTGGTTGACTTTTTCAAAACAGTCACCAAAGCCATTGATGAGGG
Source organism: Protopterus annectens (assembly GCF_019279795.1). NCBI lineage: Eukaryota > Metazoa > Chordata > Ceratodontiformes > Protopteridae > Protopterus > Protopterus annectens. The sequence continues at coordinate 142,656,361 of NC_056740.1, forward strand.
AAAGGCAGTCCATACAGCCTACCTCGATCTGGCGAAGGCCTTTGATACAATACCCCACTCGGGTATCATTGAAAAACTCATCAGCTTAAATGTTAACCCATACATCACAAGATGGGTTGCAAACTGGCTGAGTGACAGAACCCACAGGGTCAGAGTTGCTGGCGCCATGTCAGACTCAAAGCCTGTCACAAGTGGTGTACCACAGGGCTCAGTCCTGGGCCCACTCTTGTTTGGCATCTACTTTTCCAAGTACAAGCAAACACAGGAGGGTTATGGCTGACAAAGTTTGCAGATGACTGCAAACTGGCCATAGTAGAAAAACACATCTGACACAGATATCCTTCAGAAGGGTCTCACAGAAACGGATAACTGGTGCCAGAGCCATGGCCTAAAGTTAAATGCCAAAAATGCATAGTCATACCCTTCGGGAAAACAAGGTTACCCTAGCTACCAAATAGGTGGCAATCCACTGAGTACAGAAGAAGTTATCAAGGACCTGGGGACCCAGGTTGATAATAGTCTGTCATTCGACACCCATGTAGCTAAAGTAGTTAGGAAGACCTTCTACATTGCCCACCTTATCATGAAGGGATTCTCATCTAGATCAAGGGAGGTCATAGTCTCCCTATACTCATCACTCATCAGACCAATGATTGAGTACAATGCCCCATTCGAATGTATCTGACCCGACACTTGCAGCAGCTGGAGGCCACAAAGTTCCTCAAAAGGATAAAGGGTCTCAAACATCTGTCCTATGCTGCCCGACTGAAAGAACTCCAGCTCTATTCAGTCACTTACCGCTTGCTCAGAGGTGACCTTTGCCTAACATACAAGGCCATGTCAAACCCAGATTTGATGAATATGCTTCATCTCAAAAATCTAGATCCGTCAGAGCCACAAGGGCGGAGACTTAAACCTCGACACGGCTATTAATAGGACGTGCTGGAGGATAGATTCATCACCCAAAGACTCCTATGCTGTGGAATAAAATCCGGTATATGTGAGGCAGAGCACCTCTGGCCTTGTTCAAGAGAAATCTTGACTAATGGATGGGAGATCGCAGATATACCCCAGGGATTACCTCAGTGTCACTGCTCAACAGAGGCACAGCAAAATAATGGGTATAGTTCCCCATACTAAAGGGGTGGCGTAAGCCACAAAACTATGGGCTAGGCTTGTAAATGCCCTCGGGCAGATAGCCTAGTATGAACCTATGAACCTATGAACCTATGTCCTATTTATATCACAGACAAGGTTTAAATCTTTAGAATGGGTAATTCTGGTGTTGTTTAATTTGCAGATATGCAGGAGGTCCACTGGGCTGGGGTATGACAATGCCTTGTATGCCAGGTACAGATCTCCCCTCAACAGCCTGTAGTAGACAGAATACAGTGATATGGCCTTAAGGCTGTGTGCACAGCACATGCTACTACTTCTCCTTTCGGCTTTTCCCGGTTAGGAGTCGCCACAGTGGATCACCTGTTCTTTAATGCTTGGCAGTGAAGTTTTACAGTGTCGAGTTGCCAGCCCGGTGCCCAATCTTCCAGAGAAGGCACACACATGCACGCACTCACATCCAGTGCCAATTTAGAGTGTCCAATCCACCTACAGCGCATCTTTGGGATGTGGGAGGAAACCGGAACACACGGAGAAAACCCACGCGACCACAGGGAGGACATGCAGACTCCACATAGAAGGCACCCCAGCTGAGGATCGAACTCGAGAACCTCTTGCTGTGAGGTGGCAACACTAAATGCTGCACCACTGCAGCTGCCCATGCACAGCACGTTACTGTTCTGTTCTTCTTTCTGCTTTTCCCGGTTAGGGGTCGCCACAGCAGAACTCCGGTCCGCTAATGATTGACAGTAGATTTTTATGGTACCGAGGTGCCAGCTCGACGCCCAACCTCCAATGAAGGCACGCCCATTCACGCATGTCTTTTGAATGACCGTGGGGAGGACATGCAGACTCCGCACAGAAGGCACTCCAAACGAGAATCAAATGGGAGAACTTCTTGCTGTGAGGTGACAACGCTACCACTGCACCACCACGGCTTTTGTACAGCACATGTTACTAATGCCCTGTAATCTTTTAGTTAGGAACCTCTGTGGGCATTCCAATTGTTAGATAGGCCTGGTTAGGTAAATACCAAAGGAGGTGCTGTAGTCAATGATAGGGCTGATGAATGCCAAACACAGTGGAGGAATCAAGATGTCATACCTTTGTTTATAAGCTGCACAATATAGAATGATTTCCTAACTACTGTAGACACTTGATGGTCAAATATTAGATTATGGACTGTGTGTGTCCCCAAGTCCCTGACTACTGAGTCAACTCCTAGGAATGTGTTGTCAATATGATAGTTACCTGGGGTGGATAACTTCCCAAAGGATATTGTGCATTGGCATTTAGTTTTAGTCCATGGCTCAGACACCAGTTATTTGTCTGTGTCAGCCCTTCCTGGAGAACATGTTGGGGGATGGTGTAATTAAGGCATTTACCTCACAGACACAGGGTGCAGGGTTTGATTCTCACCTTTGGAAAAGAAAGTGGCTAGGTTTAAAATGGCCCGCAAGGGCAGCTAGCATAGTACCTATCTATGAACTTATATTTGTGTCTGTGGGTGATTCTATAACTGCTCCTAATTTACAAAAGTCTGCAAATTTAGTCAGCCACACACCAGTGACAATGGCCTTGACTTCAGGGAAGTAAATACCAAAAAGAAGTGGTACCAAGACCAGTCTGCTTGTGACTAGCCTCCTTGTAGAGGTGGACTCCCCAAGTCTAACTTCCTGGGTCCTGCCTGTGAGCCAGCTGGCTATCCACAGGGTGACATGAGGGTTTATAACTAATCTGTGTGCCAGCTGGCTATCCACAGGGTGACATAAGGGTTTATCCCTAATCTCTTGAGTCTGTCAACAATGACTGAATGGGGTACTGTGTCAAACACCTTGGCCGGGTCAAGCTAGGCAGTGTGAACTATTCTGCCTTCATCCATTGCCTTGGTGCTCTTCTCAGAGAAGTCCATCAAGTTGAGTAGCCATGACCTGCCCTAGACGAAACCAAACTAGGTTGGGTCCAGTGTCTGGAGGTTTTCTATGTCATTATTCATAATTTCCATGATAATTCTTTCCAAGGCTTTGCATACGAGACTAGTGAGATGTATGGGTCTTTTTTCCAGGGCCTGCTGATGGCCCACCTTTGTGCAGTGGGATAACTGTTGCTGCTCTCCATTCATGAGGCACAGAGTCTTTTGGAGGCTAAAGTTAAATGGGAATTCCAGAGTGCCAGACAGGTCATATTTCATGCTATTTAGAAGGTAAACTAGGACATTCCTTGGGTCCGCTGATGCAGTGTTCTTGGCCTTAGAGACAGCATTAAGGACCTCTTTCTTAGTGATAACTGGGGGAGTTATATCTGACGGTATTTCATGAGGGAGGTTTGAGGGAGACAGAGGGGTAAAGTTGGAGCTGAATTTGTTGGCCATTAGGTTTGCTCTATCTTCTGGCTCAGTGTAGGTGGCTCCATTAACAATAAGCTCTGCATAGAACTGTGTAAAGCGTTTGAGGTTGCTGACATAACTAAAGAATTCCTTGAGAGTGTCCTTGGCCTGAAAGGCCAAATTTGCCTTTGGTGGACATCATTTGTCCTCTTAATTGTTTGTTTTGTTTGATGAGAGCACTTTCATCCTGCTGGGTGATTCACCTCCTAATTTTTGCCATGATTTTCCTTCTGTTATACAGCTTACTGATGATGTGATTCCACCACAGTGGCTTGATTTTTTTTTTTTTTTTTAGTTGGTTCACATTGTTTCAAATACATATGTTCAGAATTTAATAAATTCTACTTTAAGAGGGATCAGAGTACATATTGTGATCAGTTTGATGAAGCAAACATCAGCATAAATGATATACAGACTTAAGGGCAAATAAAGAAGTAATGAATACCACGGCTTAAGTCAATGTTAACATTAGTGATTTGGAGTAAAATAAAGAAACACATACCATACATCAGTTCAGTGCTGTTGCTAGTTCTATAAAAAAATTATTTTCAGTTTATCTATAAAGGGTGTGGCAGTTCTGCACAAAACCACATAATTTATCTGTCATTGTTTAAGGTTGTGAAAAATGAAAGTATTTCATTGTTTGTTTATTTTATTTTTATTTTATTTAACATTTGTTCACCAGGAAAGGCTGACTTGGAATGAGCTGATTTTCAACGGATCCCCAGGGAGGAACACTCCAGCCGCACGTACTTGTAACATGGGTAGAAACCGGAGCACCCAGATAAAACCCACATGAATGCAGAGAGGACATGCAAACTCTGCAAAGAAGGCACTCCAGCTGAGAATCGAACTGGAGGACCTCTTGCTGTGAGGGGACAATGCAAACTGCTGCTTCACAGCTCCATCCTTTATAGAAAAGAAATTATGAAAAATGTACTGATTAATACAGACAAATAAATTTCAGTTACAAACAAACCTCTACTAGGGGACACAAGTGTCTTTATTCTGATTTAAGCTCAATTAACTGGAGCTGCTCTGTATCCGGCATCCTTTGCCAGAGGTCCAGAGTGTTTCTGCGTGAATACAAGCCATGCAAAGCTAAGAACAAGAAATTATACTGCATTAATTTGTACCTTTTTGACTGTTTTAACTGTTTGTGCCTAATTATTAACTGCACTTGTTTTGCACTGAAATACTGCTTAGTTAGCATACACTAGATCCAGACTGTTCTTCATACACTAACTCAAATCCAGCCATCTTACATTAAGGAGTCCCCTGCATCCTTGTGGCAGAACATTGTGAATATAGCCTTGCCTGAGCTGGTGATTGTTGGAGGAATGATCACGGTGTGAATTCCTATTACCAGACTAGTTTAAAACTGTTTAATTCTGACTGTATATAAGCCTCATGTTTGCACATAGTGGCACACTGCACAACAGGAGTTAGCAGCGCCTTGTATAAATGCAAATGCCTAGAAACCAGTCAGTGAAACCCTCCCATGATTCCTGCTGTTTTGTGGGGAACACAACTGTGCACTTCTGCACTGTAGGCAACTCAGCTGAGAATGAGCAGCATCACCCCACTTTCCATCCCTGATTTTCTATAAGTCTCTTTGTTAATCCCAGAGCACCAGCTGATCTAATTTGCCCTCTCAGAAATCAGTACTTAAGAATTACCTGCTATGCCAACATTTCTCTAGTGACCCTGATTGACATGGACATCCTGAGGCAATGTAGCAATTGGCTCATGTATACTTACAAGTATGTGAGAGCTGTAACTACATCATGAAACTTGAATTAGTCAACACACATAATAAACAAGACACCCAACAGGTTGTCAGCATACACAGCTTTCCAATCATACAAGACAAGGTCAAGACACACAAAAACCACATAAGCAGAGGTACTCACTATGAGTATACTAAAAGATCAGAGACCTCCCAAGCACAATCAACCTACACATACTGGTAAACAAACAGAATCTACCACTATACATAACACACATACCAGTGTCTCAACAATTAAGCCCTAAGGCAAAACACTTCAAAACCTAATGTCCTAGTCTTAAGCAACTCAATAGTGAGACACACATATGTCCCCCTCACCAGCCTGGACAAGGAGAAAGTCAAGGCCAGGTGCCTGCCAGGTGCCAGGATCCGTCAAATCACACATGTATTCAAGTCAGTCAGCAACAATTACAGTTATGACTCTGTTATACTACATGTTGGAGTGAATTCCTTGACACGTATCTCTCTGGACTATATGAAGAGAGAGAAATGACTGAACTCTCAGACTGTGTGTCCCAGGCAGGTATGTCCCTACCCGTAAAGCAGCATTCTACCTTCACCTAGGATGATGCCACAATATGGACAAAAAAAAATGACCGATTTCAATAACTGGCTTAGCTTCTAGTGTTACTCCAGGGGGATTCAGTATCTGACAGCCTGGGAAGACATGATCGACAAACCACGCTGCTTTGCCAGCGATGGCCTTCGCCTGTCTCCTCAAGGCTTTCGGTTACTGGCATAGACGTTTGCCTCCCCCATACTGCCTTTTTTACGCAATGTCAAAACAACCAGACTTCAATGTAAAGATATCTACTAGAGACAAACTCAAGGTCATGCTGCTTAATGCTAGCAGTCTAAACAGTAAACTGCACTCCCTGGAAGCACTTCTCATCTTGAAAGATGCTGATGTCTGTGCAGTCACTGAGACTTGGTTCAAGGCCTTGGCGAACACCCCAGCTGTACAAGGCAACAATGCCTTTCACACATCCAACCTCAAAATGACAGTGAAGGTACCAAACGTGGAGATGTATCCATCTTCATTAAAACCAAATATACCTCAAGACTGGTAAAACAGTACGACTCTCTTGAGCTACTCCAGCTCCAAATAACTATAGGCAAAATACCCTGCCACATCATCACTAACTATAAGTCACCCACAATGAACCAGGAGAAGCACACTGCCTACCAGGACTTGCTAGAGTCACTCAGTACACAGCAAAACACCTTGGTCATGGGAGATTTCAACTATCCATTGATTGTCTTGTGCTCATATAAGTCACCCAATCACCCTGAGGTTCCTGGATTTTGTAAATTCAAATGCCTTGGAACAGTTGGTCTTCACTCCCACAAGGGGTTCAAAATGACCAAGACCTAGGGCTCACTGACATGGGGGGGGCGAGGGCACTGCACTACCCCTTGTGTGTTGCTCTCCCTGGTAAGATGAGACCATAAATCAGTCTTGTTTGAAATAAAGATCAGACCTGACATCCCCACAATAGCAAAAAAAAAAAAAATGAAAAATGTCTCCAAAGCTAACCATAACCTACCAAGCGATGGTATAAAAAAAACCCCTGCTAACACAGTCAACAATGACTCTTATGTAGAATAGTACACAAATGCCCTATATAGCCACTTAAACAAATACACTGACTCATATGTACCTGACAGGACTAAAACCAGGTCCTCCCCAATAAAACAAGCCACCCTTGTTGACTGTAAGAATAAATAAGTTATATAACAAAAGAAAAACTCATATCGAAGAACAAGAGGGAACTTACTCAACCGAGGAAGAATACCCTCCACAGCTTAAACAAGCAAATCAGACAGTTTGTAAAGTCATCTAAGGCTAGTTACGAAACTAAATTAGCACTCCTAGCTAAAGACAACCATAAGGCATTATTTAGCTATGTCTGAAACCTAAAAGGGAATGCCCAGCTGTGTGTCAAACATAGTGGATGGTACCACTCACATTGAACCTGAGAAAACTGTCACCTGCTATCTAACTTATTTGGCAATATCTTTACCCCCCTACTCTCACCAGCCATACCCCAAGGTATTCCCGACACCAGTCCACTACACAGTATCTCCAAATAACAGGTCATACAAGCACTCTCCAAGGCCAAAAACACTGCCTCTATGGGACTAGATAACATCTCAGGTTGCTTACTAAAGAATCTAAAACAAGGCCTAGTGGAACCACCTGACACTCTATTTAACCACAGCTTGAGCACTGTGTTTGTTCTGGCAGAGTGGAGAACAGCAACACAGTAATCCCCTTGCACAAAGGGGGTCCATTAAATGACCTAGGAAACTACTGACCCATAAGACTAACCTGCCTCATCTGCAAGGCCATGGAAAGAATCATCATGGACCATAACAAGGACACAGACAGCCTTCAAACTCTTGACCCGACCCAGTTTGGTTTTATCAAGGATAGATTATTAAACCTGGTGGACTTCTTTAAGAATGTCACCAAAGCCCTGAATAAGGGCAAAGCAGAACATACTGCATATCTTGATTTAGCAAAGGCTTTTGAAAAAATCTCCCACACAGGGATCATTGAAAAACCCTCCCAGTTGGGGATTAACCCATATATCACTAGATAGGTAGCTAACTGGCTCAACAACAGAATGCACCCTATCAAAGTGGGAGAGTCCACCTCCACCAGTAGACCAGTTACCAGTGGTGTACCACAAGGATCTGTGCTGGGCCCTCTACTGTTTGGAATCTATTTCTCTGAGGTCCAAGCAAATGTAGATGGACTGTGGCTTACCAAGTCTGCACATGACTACAAACTGAACCCAATCATTGAGTCCCCCCAACAATGTAAACATATTACAGAAAGAGCTGACTCAGACAAATGAATGGTGCCCAAGTCACAGACTAAAACTAAATGCAAATAAATGCCTCATTATCCCCTTTGGCAAATAAGTAGCCCCTGCTAATTATGATACAGACAGCACCCCTCTAAGCTCATTGACAGCAATCTAAACTACAATCATCATGTCTATAATGGTAAGGAAAGCCTTCTATATTGTGCATCTGATAAATAAGGGCATTACATCCAAGACTAAGGAGGTTATAACTCCACTGTGCTCAACCCTTATCAGACCACTAATTGAGTACAATGCTCTCTTCTGTATGTATCTCGCCAGACACCTGCAGCTACTGAAGAGACCACAGAGGTTTCTAACCAAGAGAATCCAGGACCTCCAAAATATGGCTTACATGTAAAGACTGAAAGCCCTGTCACTGTACTCTGTATCATACACGCTGCTGACAGGCAATCTATGCCTGACCTACAGAGCAGTTTCTGACTCTGCCCTAATGGAAATGCTGTGCATCCGCAAATCAAATGGGACAAGAGTCACTCGCTCCAGGGATCTCAATCTAGACTGTGACATTAACAGAACATGCTGGAGAGACAGATGCGTCTTCCAGAGATTGCCATTCCTCTGGAATAAGCTCCCACTTCATGGGAAGCAGAACTCCTCAATGATCCTATTTAAGTGAAACCTTGATAATTGGATGGGTGGCCGTAAATTCACCAAGGGGAGGCACCAATGTCCCTCTTGGACAGGGGTAGCTGGTGCTCATTATAGAATCACCCTACTAACACTATGTATGTTCAATTAGGGTACATTGGTTTTTACACGGCTAGGCTTGTAAAGGCCCTAGGGCCATTAGCCTAGTAACCTCTTATGAACTTATGAGCTATGTCAGGATTAGAAGGGTCAAAGTTTACAGCAGTAAGCAGTTCTAAGTGTAACATTACTGAATTAGTTATGGCTATGTCATCAGAGTTACATGTTGTTTCACACTTCACTAACAATAAATAACTTTATGGAAAAACAAAAATGCTACAGAATGTACAGTAGTGCACATCGATGACATTTGGAAGGATCTGTATGCAGCAGATTGTGCAAATGATATACAGAGTTTGAAAAACTGGTTACTACAGGAACACGCAAATTCATGGGTTAAAGATAAATTCCTGTTCAGCTGCCACAGCTGAAGTGCAGGCAGTCAAGTCACCACATTTTCAGAAACAGTATCTTCTTCCTGGAAAAGCAAAGAAGGACTGGAAAGGAAATTTCAATTCACTTTTAAGGCCAGTAAGAAAAAAGATAACAGTTTCAGGCTAATACTAGATTTAAAATCGATACACGTATTTATTATTCTGGAAGCCCATATTGCGTACGGCATACAAGAAATGATAGTCAAGTTAATTTGCAGAATAAATGGCTTACAGTTACAGATTTGGCAAATAAATCTGTGTTATTATTTTGTTTTAGCAAAAATTGTTAATACCTTTCAATTATGGCAGTAAAGTGTTGCAATGCATAAAATATCTTGGTACAGAGACAGAACAGCATCTACAGATATTAAATGCTGTTTTGTTAGTTTTACAGAATGTAGAATTTACAGTCAATGTTACACTTTAAAAGTGACTGTACTGTCAAAGGTCAGATCTCATGCAAGACAAGATGCACCATAACATGCATCATTAAAGCCACAGGTTCAAATCTTGTGTCAGGAAAATAAAACAATGTAATTTTACTATATGAGGAAACTTCATATACTTGTAAAGGACAGACAAGTAAAGTTCTGGAATCAGTTCAATTCAATTCTAGTATTAAATGTGTATATGTAAATAGTTCAAGATTTTATCCATTTCATGCAGAAATTACAGTTTACCAGAGCACACCAGAAGCATGGACATACGTAAAGGGGTTATCAGATTATAGGCAAGCTGACAGTACTGTTTGCCATAAAACAGATCAGCTAAAATTATTAGTGACAGTTTATGTATTAGCAGTTCTTACTATTTATCTAAGAAAACTGTAGGCCTGGATGGAGAGTTGAAATCAAAGCAATATCTTTATTATATTACTTATGACATAAGAAATCATATATTTATATAAATTAAATTATACAATGATTGTCCATTAATATTCAAAAAGTAACACTCTGATTGCTCAGCCCAACCAGTGTACCTGTTGTAAATCCAAGCATATACCAATGGAAAAAGGTCCAGTCACTCGGACTTTTCCCCATTAATATATGCCATAAAAATTTCACTCTGCCTTCACCTAAACAACAACAAAAAAATAAATAAACTTGGCAAAACTGGACACTTTAAACCAATGAGAGAGACGGGAGTGGCAAAAATAAAAGAATAATCAGGAATGTTATGAAAAACTAGAGAAGCATACCTGATTATCCTTTTATTTTCCATGTCCCATCTCTCACGCACCTTCAAAAGTGTACTGGTATCTTTTTTTTAATTTAAAAAAAAAAAAAACGCAAAAAGCAATGGAGATTTTCCTTTCTCCATTGCTTCACACTGCACTGATGTACTGTGTAAGTGTGGGAATGAAAGTCCCATACGCATGCACAGTACATAAAAAAAAAAAAGGCAGTGGGATATCAGAGGAAAGCGGAAGAACACCATGGTGCCATCATACAATGACATTATTTAAGAAAATATTTTTATTAAATAATGTCATTGTATAATGGTAATAACCCACAGTTATCTTTGTTTAATCACTCGGGCTTCACATTCTTGATTAAACTACACCAACCTTGGGTAAATCTTCAATATACCACACCCACATCATCAATTACTGCTATGATAACCCATACTGAAATAATCTTAGTTGCAAGCATTATACATCACAAACCATATTGGCATAATTTTAGTTGCAAACATTATACATCACTTATAATCTACCCAATCACTGTCAGTCAAACATTACATGGCTCACTCAAATCCTGCTTTCTTTTAAACCTCATTCCTCCCCTGTATGTACTGTTCGCACAATTCCCATTTTTTTCCTAAGTAATTTGCTCAGCAAAGCATTACAATGTCTAGTCAGTCTCGATTCTGTATCACAGCTCTGAAAAATCATTTCTCTAGATACACCAATTTGCTGACCCAGTATCTCTGATAGAGTAGTGTACAGGGAATCTTTAATGTCTGCCAATTCACTACCCTCCCAAAAAATATGTTCCCAATTAACTCTTTCTTCCCCACTAAACCTCCAACATTTGCTATTTACCTGATGGAAAATCCTCTGGAGTCTACTTGGGGTGTAAAATACCCATGTAAACATTTCCAGTCAAAAATCCTAAATCTTCTAGACTTTGTTGTATATTTGGGAGACATACATATATCCCCCATAGTTTCTTTGTGAATTGCTTATCCAATCCCTCTTCCCAATTCTTTCTAACCTCTTCTCATTAATTTTTACTGTTATCATGCAATATTTTATATGCTCCGCTAATTATGCCTTTAACAGTAGTTTCTGTTCAAGATTCTACTAAAAACTCTACCAGTACTGATCTTTCGTTTAGGAGTCCCCTATTTCTTTCTCTTTGGGTATACTTTGAGATCAATCATTGCTAGGGAAGGTGATCTGTAACCTGCAGTCCAGATAAATTCTTGGTGTCTTTTCAGTCTATTACCTTTCCTTCTCTAGTTATTTGCTCCCAATTCCTTGGTTAATTTGCCAGTTTTCTACACTAAATTCCAGCCTCCTCTTGCCTACTGTCTGTATCCCCAATTGCAATTACCCCTACTGGCAGAATTTCCTTCCTTCATTCCCGTTTTGGCCTAGTTCTTAGAATACGTTTTGCTACTTTATGAATATAATATTCTGTATGATTACCTTTATTGATCTGCATCCAAAATCCTAGTCTTTACTTGTTTCTTGAGCTTCCCACCTGTTTCATCATTATCCCTTTCCATTTTGAGTTATAGGTTTCTGCTTGTGCTATGTATAGCAGCCTTAAATGTGTAGCTCTGAAATACCCCCTCAAATTGGGTAATCCTAATTCACCTCGCTCCACTGGAAGAATCAGCTTATTCCCACTTGACTCCTGCCATCTTTCTCCTCAGATAAAATCCTTCAGCTCTTTATTAATTGCTGTCCATAACTTCGGCTCTGGTTGATAAAAATATGCATTACCTGTGTATAAAACTAAAGGGACTAAAAACATCTTAACTGCTTGTACCTTACTATCTATATACATATAACAAAGCTTCCAATTTCTCAGTTTCTATATTATCTTTTGTTTAGTCTCTTCTCACATACCCTTAGCTGCCACACCAGAAAAATTTTTAATCCATACTCCTAAGTACTTAATTTTATCATGTCCCCATAAATACGGATATTGCTAAACCAGTTCATGACTGGGTACATAATTTACTGCTATTGCCTTTGTTTTAGCTTAATTAGTTGTGTATCCCAAAAGATCTGAAACTGTCTCAAAATGTTCCACAACATTAAAATGTCTTTTTCTGGTTTGATCAGGTATAAAATAATGTCATTTGCAAATAGAGCCAGCTTTTCTTGACTACCACACCAATTATACTCTTGAATTTCTAAGTCCCTTATTTTCTTTGTCAATGGTTCTAAATATAATGGAAAAGAGGAAAGAGGACACCTCTGCTCAAGCAGAAATTATCAGACAGGAACCCACCCACTTTAAATTTTCACCTCCAATCCTGGAGAATACCCTCCTAATCAACCTTGTAATTTTATCAGGGAATGCAAATGCTTCCACTGCCTTGCTCATAAAGTTCTAACAATCTGTCAAATGATTTCACTGCGACAAAACCCAACAACAACAGTGGTATTTTCTTACATTCTGCTTCACTTTAGATCATCAGTGCTCTGTTTATGTTGTCAAATGTTTGCCTCCTCTTCACAAAACTACACTGATCCATATCTATCAATTTTGGCATCACTTTTGCAATTCTTTTAGCCATTACAGACATAAGCACTTTATAGTCATGGCTTAGTATTGAAATAGGCCTGTATGAAGCTGGCTCTGATAGGTCTTTATCCTCTTCAGGTATTACAGCTACCACAGCTTTCCTCCAGAATGTTGCTACTTCTCTTAAAATACAAATCCTTTCAGATCTTTATCAGTTTTTCCTTCCTAGCTTCCAGATTTCCACAAGAATACCATCTATTCTAGGGGACTTTCCTGTGGATTGGACAGCATATTTAATTCTTCCAAAAACATTTCCATTTGTACCTTTAATGATTTCCATATTTCTCTGCTTTATACAGACTTTCATAGAATTTCCAATATATTTCCAATACCTCTAAAGGATCTCTTGTCGTCTTCCTTGTTATAGGCTCCTTAAGCTTGGCAACAGACCTTTCTACTTTCTGTACTAAAACTTTTGTGCTCTACAGAGTTATAAAAAACAGTGGCTTAACCAGCATTCTTTCTAAACTGATGCATATTATACAGGTAATACCTTAACTTCTGTTTAGTATTCTAAAGTTGACCCTCTGCTTGTTCTGTGAGACTTGCCCTATTCAGCAACACTTATCTGTTAGTTCCTCTAAAGAATTCTTGTTACTTCTTAACCATATCTACCTTTCTTTTATTTCCACCCTATTTTTAAACTCCTCTTTAATGTTATCACACTCACTACCTATATTGTCAGAAGCAATTTCTATCTTCTCTAATATCTCCTGAATAATTTCCACTGCCTATTCCTTAAATTCCAATCTTTTCAACAGATAGGAAAGCATCAGTGTCTCACTTTTATTTCATTACTCTGTGCTTTCATTTTAGTTATTACTGGTGCATAATCTGGAATAGTTGCTGGGTGTGTATCAAGACTTTTCAATTAAATGCACATGTTCCTGTGAAATGTAAATTCTGTCTAGCCCAGCCCAGTTTTTGTATCTTCAGGAATATGTAAATTCAGTCAAACCCCTAGTACTGAATTTACATCTTCTCTACCAAACAGTTTCATAAATTTCTTCAAAAAATCTACCTTTCTTTGTTATATTTTCCCTTTTGGGCCCACAGACACATCTTCACTGTTGCAAATCATGTTGCAGTCCCCACCTATAATTATTATTATTTGCTGAAAGCTGATTATTTCTCCCAGAATTTTCTTAAGCTCCATTACAGCAGTTTTAGGTGGAATACAAATACATGGCAGCGTAAACCTCCTCCCTTGTCAGTAGTCCCTTAGTACTACAGAGCTATCATTATCTTTTTATCCTCTTCTATCACTATTGGAGCTCCCTTGCAATTAATATTACTACTCTTTTCTTTTATCCCAGGTATTCCACTGAATAAGCATCCTGAAAACTTTTCTTTATCAAATTCACATGTTCAGTTCCTTTCAAGTGTGTCTTCTGTTGCATAGCTATTTGCACTGTTCATTTTTAATATAGTTCACTCCTCTTTCTTTTTTGTATTCATCTGTGAAACCACTGAAATTTAAAGACATTAAAGAAAGCATCATTGTGTTAAAAAGTTATTATTCCCACCATTTATGTTTAACAGCTTTTTTATTACATGCATATAATGTTTGGCAGGTTAATCTTTCATATGGTTGTTTCTTGTCATATCCATTTGAGTCTCTGTCACATCTTACAGAACTTTTTGTTTTATTGAAAGCCCTCACACGAAAAAACAAACATACCCCAATATCCCTGTAAAAAATATTAACTTGCTACTAACACTCAAAACTATATACAGTTTCAAATATTTAAGCTGTACCTTCCAAATATGAAAAAGTTTCCCAGACAGCCACACTCATACACTTGAGTAAACCTAAAAGAAAGGTTATCCATGCTAAGACGCATACAACCTAATTTTCTACACGGTGTCTGGTTTCATCTTATTTCTGTAGCTCTCCCAGCTGGGAAAACACTTGAATGCTTTCAAAAAACATTATCTCCTAGCCATTTCTCTTTATCAGATTGTCTCCATGAAGACATGAAGACCAGATACAGGGTTGCTACTAAGCATACATTTATTTGCTAAGAAAACAGCTTTATAATATTCAATGTTCTATTTCATTTACTTGCTTTCTCTTAAAACTTGTTACTAGATTAAGCTAGGGCCTTAATCCAGTCATTCCCCTATGCAAGAATGAAAAAAATTACATATTTTTTCTTTTGTCATACTCTTCTGACCAGACTTTTCTTCCTCTTTATATATATATATATATATATATATATATATATATATATATATATATATATATATATATATATATATATACATCTTGCAGTACCTACATTTCTTAAAACTGAGAAATAGAGAAGGGAGAAAAAAAAACAGCAGTACTTGTTTACATTACTATCCCCATTACACTTAAAATAACTGAGAAAACATTACTTTATAGCACCCAAAGACACTACAAAAATACTATTAAGAAAAAAAAACAATTGTTTTAAGTACAGTTAACATTCTTCCCCTCTAAGTATTTTCCAAACATTAATGATGTGAAGTAAGGCATATGCTTTAGAGTCCATTACAATTTAGCAAAGTCCAAAAAAAGTCTAATATTTCTACATTTTCTTGTTCTATCATGTTTTCACAAATACAATCCCACATTTGTCAGTTTCCAAGTTACTGGTTTTATTCCTGTTCATCTCCTTATTTCAAATCCTGTCCCTGATTCATTTCCAGCATACTCTTAACTCTTCTACTCAACTGCTGCGTTTATTTTCCTTCTTTCAAGCATTTTCCATTGAAACATAGGAAAATGTTTAACTGGCACATTATCTCTGTGGTCTTTATTACAAGAAGAACAAATAGAATCGCCTTTTTCACAGCTTACGTACTGTTGGACAAACTTTTGTATTTCCTCCTTAGCATGTAGTACATCAAAAAATGATTTTGTCCCTCCAGGAAAGAATATTTTGAAGATAACTGGATACAGCAGTCTGAATCTCACAACTGCTTCTCAACATTCCCTGAAAGTGGAATAAAATTACTCCTCTTCTGTCTGGTGTACAGTGAGTAATCATTCTCCACAAACACTCTGCTTTCTCTCACTTTTAGTACTTTGTCCTTCTGTCACAGTTTTGTCAGAATCAACTCCTTCTGCTGGTAAGACTGCATTTCTACTATTAAAGGTCTAGGTTGCTTTCTCACTGCCAGGTTTGGAGCATACACACAATGTGCCCTTTCAATTAAAAACTCCTGCTGTGAAATACCAGCCTAATTGCTTATGTGTGCGTTCATAACATCAGTACAGTTGGTTCCTTCCAGCTTCTCAGGTATAGCAGAAAAATCTCAGGTTTTACCTACATGCACTTGTCCTCCGATGCTATTATTTTTTGAAATATGTCTTCTTGAACAGTCTCATATACAGTCTGCCTTTTCTTCACTTTGACCTCTGACTTTTTGCAGTTTTATCACCTCATCCGAATATCTGCTTAATGCTTCTTACATTTTTTCCAGCCTTTTGTTATTTGAGTTGATATACTCCATCAGTGTTTTGTTTATTTTAAACAGGTCTGTGTGCAGTTGTCTTATACTTTCCTCTAGGTTAGTGGAAGACATGTCTGGAGCTTACAATGTTTTTTGCCTAACAGCTGCAGTATTCTTCTAGGTTAGTGTTTTTCCTCACCTTTTATAGTGGATTTTCTTTCAGGGCCTCTCTGTTTCTTTCTTCCTGGCATCCAGGCAGTACACTTAATAGCCAGTTACTGAAATTTACCCACAAATACAAGTCCACTGGCTTTCTCTACTGAGTTTCTGTTTTCACACTGGGACAGGTAGAATTAAACTATTACTCAAAGTGCAGCCATAATGGCAGTCCTATTCAAAAAAAAATCTGGACAACTGGGTGTGAAATCATAAATTTAACCTTGGTCTGTCCCCCATGTATTATATTAACAGCCCCCCAACAAATCCCTAAATACCGGTTTACTAACATAACCCTGTATGACACTTGGGACTCCGTTTTGGGAGGATGTGGCTAAGCCTGTAAGGGCCCTGGTGGTCATTAGTCTAGTAACAACTTACGAACCTATGAACCTGCACTTGCAGGCTGCTTGTCTTCAAACAAAAGCAGGTTCTAGGGACAGCCAATTACTTTATAGATTCACAAATGAACGGTTTTCATGTTTTTCATCATTTTTTCTAGCCTTTAGTGTTTGTTGCTTAAAAATATCAACAGCTTAAACTAAAAACATTAATCTACACATCTACCTTTATAAAAAGGGGAAAGTTATCTTTTAATTCTATATATAATGTGACTGATTCATATTTATATCTTTCAACAGATTATATTATATTAATTTAAACGTGTTTCTTTCCAGCCTTTATCTCATTGCAATGCAAAGGTTGGATATATTACAAACAGGAAAGACAATTTATCACCATCTTAATATCACTAGTATAAACAGTCACTGATAAACTTCCCTCACCTCACATTTAAGACCACCAAGTGCATAATATATACTCATAACAAAATGTCATGCAATTTACAGAGACTTTTTACTGAACTATTTTCAAGCTATTTTACTTACAGTCTTTTCTTCAATCTAGTGTCCTAAGCATTCAATTCATGAAATTTGGTTTATGCTTTACAATTCTCCAATCAGTTCAACACAGTCAACAGATTTTCTGCAAGAAGTGGATGAAAAAGGCTGAATCACAGTTCACATATCAAAATTACAGTCAGAGGGATTGAAGCTTTATAGTTTTTCCATTTATTCACAAAATACACTTGGTTTTCTTCTGATCTCTAGCTCCCAACACAGGTCTCTAATTCAAGCTAAGGACATGCCTGATTCTTCTGTTCAGCTACTGACATTTTTTACACTGAATTACTTTCCTTTAAACAATGGAAAAGGTTTCACTAGCAAAGTTGGTCTGTGGGCTTTAAGTTGTCAGGTGTTTTAGAAACCGTCCCCTTCAGCTTGGCGGTTCACTCTTACTAAATATTATTTTCTCCATAGGCTGTTCTACATCCAAAAACATCTTTTATCGTCAAGGAAAAATATTCTGAAGACAGCTGGATACAGCAAAAATGAATCTCATACATGCATCTTAAAATTCTCTGTTTGCCAGGATAAACTTACTTCTCTTGACTCTGCTGTACAGCAAATAACCATTTTCCACAAATAAAGAACAAGCCAAATATAAAGACAGAGAGGTAACCAAAGCTGCTCAATAATCCATTCATAAAGTGCCTGTAACTGCAACTGGGATATTCTCCAAGAACCAAGCTTAGATTTAAAAGCAAAATAATTTATTTGATAAAATTGTTGTCGGTAAGCGCTTTCACATTTGCTTCCTCAGACCGTTAACATTCAAAAAATCAGTCTGCTCCTTTTATAGTAGTCATGTGTTTCATCTTATAAAGCTTTAAAGTGATACAAACCAAGTTATTGAAAGCATCATTAAAAAAGTTCAGTGTCTTAACACTTCTATGCTAAACAAAATAAATTCACATCTATTAAGAATTTACAAAGTACACATCATTCAATGCTTACTAAGAACTTACTGATATATAACGCTTGTTGCTAAAAAAGACATATCTTAATAATAGTAGTAACTGCAGCCATTAGAAAAGGCATCAACTGTTGCATAAAGCTCAAAAAATGAAAATTTCTCAATCAGTATGTGCTATATATGCATTAAACTGTGTATACCATTTATGTAAAGAACTATCAAAAACATTGTAAGTATGCTAATCATACAAAACAATATTCACAAAACTGATAGAAGTCACTAATCGTTAAAATCCCAAGTGATGCTTTCAATAACTTGGTTTGTATCACTTTAAAGCTTTATAAGATGAAACACATAACTACTATAAAAGGAGCAGACTGATTATTTGAATGTTAACGGTCTGAGGAAGCAAATGTGAAAGCGCTTACCGACAACAATTTTATCAAATAAATTATTTTGCTTTTAAATCTAAGCTTGGTTCTTGGAGAATATCCCAGTTACAGTTACAGGCACTTTATGAATGGATTATTGAGCAGCTTTGGTTACCTCTCTGTCTTTATATTTGGCTTGTTCTTTATTTTTTGGTTTCTGAACAGAGGGGGATTTACACCGTTGGATAAGAACATTTGGTTATAATTTTCCACAAATACTCTAATGTCCACAATTTTTTACTACTTTTCAGTTCTGCTACAATTTTGTTAGCAACTCTTTATGTTGTTATAACGACATCTTTACTAATGCAGGTGTTGTCTGCTTTCTGATAGATTTTAACATATACACACAATGTGACTTTTCAATTAATAAATCCAGCAATGAACACCCATCAAGTTGCATCCCTGTATGTTCATAAAATTAATGCAGGTTCAGAAAAAAAAAAAACAAAAAAAAAAAAAATCACAGTTTTTTTCTACATTCTCTGCTTCTAAATGTGCTTCTGAAACTGTTCTTGAGAGGGTTCATGTTCAGCCAATACTGCCTTTATTTCAGTCTCTGAACTGTGTAGTTCCATTATCTCGTCTGGTTAGTTAAAACTTCTATGTTTGTAGACTTTTGTCATTTTTTTTCCTTCAATATCCTACTTTAAGCATCTCCGAGTAAATTTGATTAATATTTATCTGCTAAATTACTGGAAACCATCTCCTCTTCTAAAGCTTCACCTTGAACTACTGTTTGCCGAACAGCTGGAAGTTTCTACTAGCCAGTAATCAAATGTCACTCCGTTTGATAACTTCTACAGGATAATGATTTTTTTTCACTTTTCACAATGGAAGAGCTTTAATTAACATGTTGCTTAGTCAGCCAGCCACAGTACAAGGTATTAATAATTTCACATAAGTAATAGTTACAGTTCCGTCACTTGTTTCTAATACTATATAGGTCACCTGCAGTAAGTTGCTAGGCACTAAACACTGCAGTTTTAGTTTATGTCAAAGAATGAACACTAAGCAAAAACAGTGAACTGCCAATATCACAGAATGACATTTTAGAGTCAGAGATCCTACACAATGAAAAGAACAGCAGCGAAGACTTACCTCAAAGATTATCATAGGTTCATAGGTTCATACTAGGCTATCTGCCCAAGGGCATTTATAAGCCTAGCCCATAGTTATGTGGCTTTCGCCACCCCTTTAGTTTGAATAAAAACTATGCCTATCATTTTGCTGTGCCTCTGTCAAGCAGTGACACTGAAGTAATCCCTGGGGTATATCTGCAATCTCCCATCCATTGGTCAAGATTCCTCTTGAACAAGGCCAGAGAGGTGCTCTGCCTCACATGTACCGGGATTTTGTTCCACAGCATAGGGAGTCTCTGGGTGATGAATCTGTCCCTCCAGCACGTTCTATTTATAACCGTGTCAAGGTTTAGTTGGCCTGTACCTCCGAGAAATATATACCTAACAAGAGAGGTCCCAGGACTGAGCCTTGTGGGACGCCACTTGTAACTGGTTTGGAGTCTGACATGGCTCCAGCAATTCTAACCATGTGGGTTCTGTCCTTGAGCCAGTTTGCAACCCATCTAGAGACATAGGGGTTTATATTTAAGCTGGTGAGCTTATCTATAATGCCCGAGTGGGGTATTGTATCGAAGGCTTTTGCGAGGTCCAGGTAGGCTGCGTGGACCACCTTCCCCTCATCAATGGCCTTGGTGACTGTTTCAAAGAAATCAACCAGGTTTAAGAGGCAGGATCTGCCCTTAACAAAGCCGAACTGGGTAGGATCCAGTGTCTGTAGGTCCCCAATATCTATTTATGAGGTCCATGATGATCGTTTCCATAGCTTTGCAGACCAAGCTAGTCAGGCTTATGGGGCGATAGTTTCCAGGATCCGTTGAGGCACCACCTTTGTGGAGAGGGACCACTGTTGCTGTACTTCACTCTTTGGGTACATATCCTGTAGTAAGGCTGAGATTGAACAGTAGTTTTATGTTTGGTTTTAGCTCTTCTTGGAGCTCATGTAGGACGCAGCCCGGGACACCGTCTGGTCCCATTGATGCTGTGTTTTTTGCTTTGGATAGGGCAGCTCTTACCTGAGCATCTGAGATGTCAGGGGGGCAGCACTCTGCTGGGATAGATATTTGCCCTTTTGGTGGGGAGGGGGGAGAAGTTTGCGCTGAACCTGTCAGCTAGGATGTTGGCAATGTCTGTGGGTTCGGTGTATTTTTTCTCATTTTGGACTAATTCTGAGCATATCTGGGAATTCCCACCCAGGTTCCTAACATAACTAAAGAAAGCCTTGTGATTATCCTTAGTGTCCTGTGCAATTTTTCTCTAAGCTGGCCTTAGACGATTTTATGAGTGCCCGTAGTTTTTTGCTAATACTGATCAGAGATGCCTTCCCTTTTTGGGATTTTGCTCTATCATGTAGTAGCTTCCTCCTTCTATTGTATAGTTTGTTTATGGCTGGGGTCCACCAGACAGGACGCCTGCCTTTGGAGGATTGGGTCTTGGTTTTATTTGGGATTGCAAGATCCATGCATTCCTGAAGGTGTTCATAGAATGCGTTTATAAAGGATTCTGCAGTCTGGGCCGTATTTTCCACAGGCCCGGGGCTTTGAAGGATTCCACCTCGGTTTTGAGGAGTGTGAAATTTGCTTTAGAGAAGTTTTTCACTGTGGTTTTCTGGGCAGGGGGTGGGGTTGGGATGTGAATATCCAGTGAGATTAGTTTATGGTCTGATCTTACCAGTGAGGGATACACTTCTGGTCTGGAGCATAGAGTCCCCATGTTGGTGATTATCAGGTCCAGTATGTTTTCCCCTCTTGTGGGAGTGGTAACAAGTTGTTCCATAGCATTTGAGTTTATAAATTCTAGGAACCTTTGGGCTAGGGTGTTGGAGCTAGAGTAATGCTCCCAGTCTATGTTTGGGTAGTTGAAGTCGCCCAATATAATGGTGTTTAGAGACCTTCATATTTTCCAGTGTTCTCAGGAAGGCTGAGTGGGGTTCCTGGGTTTGGGAGGGTGGTCTGTAGCAGGCTATAAACTGGAAGGCAGTTTTACCCACTGTTAGTTGCACATGGATAGTCTCTGATGCTTCGTGCTGTGCCACCAACCTGGAGGTGTGGGTATCTTTGACGAATATTGATACTCCCCCTCCTTTTGTAGTTCGGTCCAAGTTTTGGGGCTGAAAAGCATGGTATGAGGTATAACCTGGTAGTGCTGGGGTGCTCTCAGGAGCCTTGAACCAGGTTTCTGTTACTGCACAGATATCGATGTTCTCCATGCTAAGGAGAGTTTCGAGTCCATGCACCTTGAGGTTTAGACTTCTGGCTTTGAGTAGCATTACTCTTAGTTTCTTATCCCTTGTGATACCTATGGAGGTGGGTTTGTCTTTTGAGCCTTGCCTAAAAAAGGCACTATGGGGGTAGCAAGAGCCTTTGCCAATATCCGAAAGCCCAGGGGTGACAGGTGCAAGCCGTCCCTAGCGAAACATCGTGGCTTGTCGAGCATGTCATCCCAGGCTGACAGGCATTGGATCCCCTTTGAATGACACCAATACTTAAGCCAATTGTTGAAATTGATCATCTTGTCTTCATATTGTGGCATCATTCTTGGTGAGGGTAAGATGCTACTCAAGGTCAGGGTCATACTGGCCTGGGCTACATGCTCAGAGAGCTCCTCTATGTCTCTTTTCATGTAGTCCAGGGAGGTACGTCTCAGGTCATTCACACCAGCATGGACAATGACAGAGTCATATTTCTACTTGCCTTGGAGTGACCTGAGTGCTTGTGTTATGTGGCGGATCCTAGCGCCCGACAGGCAGCTCACCGTGACCTTCTCCTTGTTCAGCCTGGTGAGCAGGACGTCAGTGTGCCTGACGATAGAGTCACCTATTACAAGTGTATCAGGTGTGTTGTTTAGCCTTAAGGGCTGTGACTGTTCGGCACACTGGCTTTGTGAGCTATGTGTTGCACGTGTTTTGTTTTGGGGTAGCGGTTGCTTGGGTGTCTGCTTTGGAGGTCTCTGCTGCTTAGGCAGATTTTTATTTAGAGCCTCCGAGTATGTTTTTGTGTTTATGTGTTTGGTTTGCTGTCGTGGTAGGTCTATGTGAGACTGGAATTGTAGTGAGTGTGGTTTCCTTCTCCTCCCGACTGGTTACGCCAGTACTGAGTTGAGAGAGCTTAGCCTCCAGTTTGGCTATATGGTTGCATCTCTCACATGTGTTGGAATTTGTTGGGAGGAGGAGAGGGTTGTCTGTGTACATGAGGCAGTTGTAACATTGCCTCAAGATTCCCAGATTCACCAGCTGGACTGGAGAGGAGATTGACAACTGACCTTTGGACATGCTAGAATAGTATTGGGAATTCCTTTATAATTGAAAAAAGGGCCAATGGGGAACAAGGTACTCAAGGGGAGTTTGTAAGGGTGTAATGCTTTTAATTTTTTAGTGCTGACTTAGTGAGCAAGTGCCAGGTAACTTAAATGAAATGTGTTACAGGTAACTTAAATGCAAAAACGACAAACAGTAACTTTCTTTCAAGTGAAACAAGGAAATAAGTACAGTAAGCAATGCAGATATCACTAGGAATCCACAGAAGTGCTGAAAAGCCGCGTTTTAGGTGAAATTAGTGTTTCAGGGAAATAAGCAAACAAACAACAAGCATACAAACAAAGCTAGATTCAGCAGGCCTGGATCTAGTCTATGCTACAGCAAACAAGGTGTACCAATTTCAGTAAGAAACAGTTCAAATATGCAGGCACTATAAGCCTTTAACCAGAAATTCCCAGCTCAGAAGGGCAGAGTCCAGCCTCTCCTCCCACAAGAGTGCAGACCACGAACCTTCTTAATGTAAAATAACTGGCCTGAAACCCAAGTGCTTAAACCAGAACTAATACACTTTTAGAATAACAGACACTGAGCCCTCAATCAGCAGTTCCCAACTTAGAAGGATGTAAGCTACCTGTCCTGCCACCACAGTGCAGGCCGCAAACCTTCTTAATGTAAAACAACTGGTCTGAAGCACAAGTGCTTAAACTAAAAGGCTTAGAATGAGTTACACCAAGCAGTAATAAATACAATTGAGTACTTTTAAGATGACGCAAAAGCAAAATAAAGTAGGAAGAAACACAAATACAGTAAAAGAAGATATTTTTTTTTAAGTGGAAAGAGAGAAAGGAAAGAGAGAAAGGAGTATCAGAAACTAAGCTGATTGGCCTTCTCAAATGTTCTCCCTGTACTGGGAAGAATGAGGTAATGACACTAGACTGGGAGGAGGGTCCCAGATCAAATTTACACTAGGGGCGGGCAACTGCAAAGCCACCAACTAAAAAAATACTATACCAACACAGAGGGAGGGTGGGAAACAAACTGCAGAAATGTTTCTCACACATATCTGTCGCCTTTGGTGGATCATACCTTCACAGTGATTCTGATCACTCATAACACTGGTGAACATTTCATGTCAGACATGGTCATGGAAAGGCTATCAGTGGAATGGATGCAAAGAGACATCTACAAAGTAGAAGGTGGGCCTGTAGTACTACCTCATTCTTAGCATCTATAAACCTAGGTTTGGGGGTGGAAGCATCAGCAGAAGCAGTACCTTGCATTTGGGCCTGTTTTTAGATATAGATCTGTTGGTATGGAAAAAAACAGGAATTAACAGCCATGGTCCTGCATGGGTCTACTACTACTACTATCCTAGTAAGCCATCTAGTATACTGAGTTTTGTGCCTTACAGTTACATATCTGTATCCACCAACAATCTAAGTAAATGCTAGGCATACATGAGCACATACGCCCCCACAGAAAAAAAAAAAAAACACAACAGAGAAGTGCAACTTAGCAAGAACACATAACTACAACAGTAGTATTACAAAGGTTGTGCTTAAAGACAAAAGCAAAACACAGCACTACAGCAGTACTGCACATTACTGTACACCTCAGATATACCTTTACAATCCTGCATGCTACTACATTGAATACAGTTGTAATGTGCCCATTTTAGACGAATTTTGGAAATTACACCTTGAAGTACTGACAAATACTGACAAACTGAAATCTCTTCTAGGCCATACATTAAACAGCAGATAAAAGCATACACTTGGAAAAATAAGGATATGTGGAAAAGCAGCACTTACCTTATATAAGTAGACAAATCACTCCGGTCTAGCAGGTCACAGGATTCAAACTCAGGGTACTGAAGTTTTTTTCTATAGAGCAATGAGAAACAAGTCTTCTTGTGCTTTTACTGTGTATAAACTATGCTCTGGGCACCGTGATTATGCTAATCAGGAATTCTTTAATTATTTTTTCTGAATCACTCAGTTTGAGTCAAGAGCACAACAGATAAACATTGAGTAGATGTGGATGTCTACATGATGCTGTACACATGCATCATCAGCAGTTGACAGACGAGTGGAAGACTGCCATGTTTCACACCTTAAAGTGTCAATGGAAACCACAATAATATATTTTACAAATTTGCCACCTACCATGCATGCTCACCCCTGTATGTTATACAATCCTCTCCTAACCATTTTATTCACTCTGCTTGTCTGATGTCTCCTTCACTATTTTGTTCCCCCTCACTCGCTGATTATCCCACAGTCTGTCAGTCATTTCTTTTCTTCCCTGCCACCTAAACCTCCTCCTGTTACTAACCTTTTACTTCCATTACTACTTCCTTCTCCAACTTTCCCTTCTCTGAAAAAAAAAGAAGATAACTACACCATACACATACCCACAAAAGGGTTATGAAACAAAATAATATTTCTGTGGTCATATGATGTATTAAAAGTCAAAGACAGCAGCATCAATGCACATGCAGAACCAACAAGAAATGGCACTTATCCTATGGCAATAATGAAGTCCAATCCATATCGTACAATATTGACATTGTCATCTGTTGTGCAATTAAGCAGAGTGCTGTTGCTCTCCAAAATGCAAATCTGAAAAAATGGTAAAGGTAATGCTTTTACTCTAACTGCTTCTATGGGTCAGTGTATTTATGAAGTAATTCGAACAGTGTAAATACAGTGAGTGGAGGGCTCTACTACTCTAAGGGTTGTTAGTTTTACAATATTTGGATTGCAGTCTGCAGATGTGTTACATTCCCCTGAAATTTGTGTGTTATGACACTTTTAGTACAAGTGCTTTTGAGGATCACCTTACTAATGCACCTGTAGAGAGACTATCATTAGAAAAGGCATAGGTTCAAACCTCTTTAAAGCCTTTTTTTCATGCTATCAGTATGTAAATGTGTCATATTCTACTGAAATGTAATTTTTATAACACCTTTAGTCTGAGTGCTTCTGTGGCTCACCCTGCTAATGCACAAGCAAGTATATCACTGAAAAAGGCATGAGTTCAAATATCTTCAGTCATATCTTTCTTTCTTTTCTTGCTATCCATCTGCATGTGTTACACAGTCCCCTAAAAATGTATGTTTTATGATACCCTAAATATGAGTGCTTCTGTGGCTCATCTCAAAATGCACTGAGTGAAAGAATGCTACTAGAAAAGGCATGTGTTCAAACCCCTTGAGACCCTTCTTGCTATCACTCAGCAAATTAACTCCTTTCCCTGAAATGTGTGTTTTATGACACTTCAGGTCTGAGTGCTTCTGTAGCTCATCTTTCTAATGCACTGGTAAAGAGAATGCCACTAGAAAAGGCATGTGCTCAAACTCCTTGAGACCTATCCTTATTGCCTTGCTATTCATCTACAAATGTGTTATACTCACCTGAAATGTGTATTTGATGACACCTTTTAGTCTGAGTGCTTCTATGTCTCACCTTAAGGAACTGAGGATATAATGCAAGTAGACTGAGCAGTTGGGTTGACTACCCTTAGGGAAACGTAATTTTCTTTTCTACTGGCATTCACATTACAGCGCAGGTCCACTGATTAACTTCTGAAGCTGTCAAGCTGTTGCAGGTCAGTACATTATGTTACTTTAACTCGCCTCTTCTGTCTATGTTTCACATTATTCTACATTTGTCAAACCACTTTCTCCATTGTACTTTGCAGTCCTGCTTTGGTGGGTAGCTCCCTTTGCACTCTTTGGTCTGTGTTTGTTATTGCTATAGCAAAACCTCTACACTCTAGATCTAACATTTTCCCATTCATTAAACATTTTACACAATACATATTGCTGTAAATTACATCACTACATTGTTAATGTATTTTTCTTGTGTGGTTTCATGACAACCACCAGGTAATCATGAGCATTTAACCTTTACCTCAGCTGCTTGTACTTGAATCTGGCCATGAGGTACTCTAACACAATCTGAATGCTGGTTTGTACTGCAGTCATGACAAGGAACTGTTCTTCAAAACAATGGCCTGGTTGCATGCATAGGTAATAAGCACTGAGGCTCATTTCACATGCAATGAAAACAGTGTTGGCTTGGACAAAATAGTGGACACAGAGTTTCTGAATCCCCATGGTTATTTTCTTTTGTCTCCTTGTGCATTAAAACTCATGTTATGCTTAGTCTCCTAAGCATATGCATCTTATTAGACATACCCAATTGCCTCATATTAGAAAAATGCTTTGAAATTAATTCCCAATAAAAATAGCAACAGAAGCAAATTTGGAAAAAATATGATCCTGTGTTATTAAAATATAAGTAAAGTTCTTCTGAGTAATTGTGAATCTAGAAAACCTGAATTTCAAAGTGTGCATCAAAATAGGAGTGCAGCAACAACCCTAGAAGCACTGTTGAAATAATTTCTAATCGAGTGATGAAAATATATTTACCTCTTCTTGCCACAAAGCAGACAGCCAGAAACAGAAGGATGACTCTAAGGCTGAAGTAAGTGAAATAATTATTAAATCAAGTTTAAAAGAACTCCATGACAAAAACCTATAATGACAAGAACTGCTGTTTTTTTTTCTGGCACAGGCAACTTGAGTCTGATTACTGGTTTGGCTATCTATAGGAGGCAGACAACTTGCTCATTTGTGGAGAGGCAGGCAGCTTTGACTTGACACATCGGTGACACTTGGCAAGAACACTAGTTGTTCACCTAGTGGCATTACAAGCTAGTTGAGACTACATTACCATATTACACTGCCGCTGAATAAACATTCATCTGTGGAGGTATGTTTCCCAAGGGAATATGGCCTCACAGAAGCTAATGGGGGGTGCAAGCTGGTCTTCTCTACAATTCCTGGGTGGGAATAAATGGGCAATGCAACTCTTGCTTAGCCCATAAATACCCAGCTTCTGTTCCACCAGAGTAAATGGATCAACTAAATGAAGGCACAGGATCTAACGGTCTAGGTCATGGGGAGAGAAAAATGTTGAATTGTTTAGCAAACATTGCTGAAAGGTTGCTTACTGAAGATAAGCACAGTAAACATGCCAAGTTGTTGGAAAGAATTTACTGGATCAAAAATACTGATAAAAGAAACTGCTGAGACTAGGTATATGAAAGCAGTGAGTATTGTAAAATTGTGCTGGAAGCCTCAAACTGCAAAAACTAGCTTATTACATATTAAATGATGTAAAACGAATTGTAAAGCACTGCGGCTTAACATTATTTATGACTTTGGAAGAGCTTTTGGAAAATCTCCACTACAAGAAACTGCTGCTAGTATATGCAAAGTATGAAAAAGAACTGTGCTTAAAGAAAGTGAAGCAGTATAACTGATGTAGGAGTGTTTTTTTTGACATCATGAACATTGGGACAGTGCAGTAGTGCAGCGGTTGTGTTGTCGCCTCACAGCATTAGGTTCTCCAGTTTGACTCTTTGCTGGGATGCCTTCTGTGCGGAGTCTGCATATCCTCTCTGCATTCGTGTGGGTTTCCTCTGAGTGTTCCAGTTTCCTCTCACGTTACAAAGACATGTTTCTGAAATGTTTCTCCCTTGACCTCTGCTGAAAATTGGCTTTCTTCCAAGTCAGACTCTCCCGGTAAACAAATGTTAAATAAAATAAATAAATAAATGAAATATGTGTTTAGAAACCATAGAGAAAAGCTAACTCAGACAACTGTGAAACATCTGCATTGGAAAATGTAACTGACCTGTGTTTTCCACCTAGAGAATAAACAGTGTCAGGTGCAAACTGCCTCAGATGCTAGAGGTTCAATTGCACAGTGCTTCTGAAACAGTTCAGAAGTACGGATATACAGTTCTGGCTACCTGGGACTATACAATAAAAAGGAAGAGGCTAATGGGAAAGTTTGTTTTTGTGGCATTTAAATGAACCATGTAGGAAAGGGAATGTCAAGTAAATTTGAACCTTTGCAGTAAAATAAGAGAGTACAGTTCTGTACACTTACCATAAATGTAGATGTTCGAGTGTATTCACTGTTGCAGTCCTAACATATGGGTTATCCGACTCCTGGTAGCACTCAGTCGGCCCAAATACCAGAGTCCTCGGTATATGACATTGGCTGCCATCGGCTGTAAAACTGATGTCAGAATGTCAGGTATAAAGGGAGGCAGCCGTCGCCATTTCCTCAGCTTTCTTGCCTTAACTGTTAGGAGCCCCCAAAAGAAGGCTAACCCAGGAAGGAAACATGTCATACAAAAAATAAAAATATGTAGTCTGTGCCTTAGGAAAAAAGGGGGAATGGAGGGTGGGAAACCAGGACTGCAACAGTGAATACACTCTAACATCTACATTTATGGTAAGTGTACACAACTGTACCATGTTCTTCGTGTTTCACTGTTGCAGTCCTAACATATAGGTTGACTCCCAAAGCCCAGGAAAAAGACAAAGGGGGGAGGAAGAATCACAGATTAAGGGTTGGTAAGAAGGCCCTGCAAAACTGCAAAGGCAACACCAGCCCTGGATTTAGAAAACAAAAGTAGATTGTAATGCTTTGTGAAAGTATGGACAAAAGACCAAATAGCTGCTTCTAGAATGTCCTTAGTAGGCACGTCTCTCAGAAAAGCTGCAGAGGTAGAGGCTGCTCTAGTAGAACGGGTCCTAATACCCTGAGGGGGAACCTTCTCATGCTGCAGGTAACAAAACTGGATATGGTTTGTTTCGAAATAGCTTTACCCTGAGCCCCAGGAGCAAAACTAACCAACAACTGTTCAGATTTTCGAAAGGATTTAGTCCTAAGTAAAATCTCAGCTGTTTATGCACATCAAGAGTGTGCAGAATCCTTTCCCCTTTATTTTGGGGATTGCTGAAAAAGGTAGGCAGGTTAGGGTTAAACTGGAAACTACCTTAGGCATAAAAGAGGGATTAGTTCTCAGAGAAACCCGATCTGAATGAAAAATAATGAAAGGTTCTACTGCCATTAAGGCTTGCAGCTCCGAAACCCTTCTGGCTGAAGTAATAGCCAAAAGAAAAGCAGTCTTCCAGGAGAGAAACTTCAAATCTGCTAAGGCAGCTGGTTCAAAGTGAGGTATAATTAAGCTTTTCCAGGACAAAATTAAGATCCCAAGCAGGAGTAGGAGCTCTTTTGGGAGGTCTAAGATTGCTAGCTCTACTCAGGAACTGCTTCATCAAAGGGTGAGAAGAAATGGGTTGCTCAAAAGAACAATGAGCAGAAATTGCTGAAGCATGAATTTTGATTGAAGGAAAAAGGAAAGTCCACCATTAAGCAAGCCTGCTAGGTAATCAAGAATGAGGGAAAGAGAAAGATGAGAAGAGTCTCCTCCTTTAGCCTGCATCCAAGAGCAAAATATCTTCCATTTATCTGCACAGGATTCTCTGGTGCTAGGCCTCCTGGCCTCATGAAGAACTTCAACCACCTGTTGGGAAAGATTTAAAGTATTAGCCAGGCAGTTAAATGCAGAGTTTGAAGATGAGGATGAAGAAACTTTCCCCCTTCCTGAACCAACAGATCTGGTACCAGGGTAAGATGCCAAGGCTGAGCCTTCGGAAAGGCTGCGAAGAAGGGGCTACCAATGCTGCCTGGGCAAATCTAGTGCTATAAGAATAGCCTTTGGTTTTTCGTATATCTTTAGCAGCACTCTGGGAAGAAGAGGCAGAGGAGGGAATGCATAAATTGAGAGTTGTGTCCATGGGAAGAACAACGCATCTACCCTCCAAGCTTTGTTGTGAAACTCCCTGGTGCAGGAGATTGGAAAAAAATGATTGGTGTGAGAGGAGAAAAGATCCACTTGTCAAGTGCCCCAATGCTGAGTGATGCAATGGAAAATTACCTTGTTCAGTTGCCACTCGTGAGGATCCAGAACATGTCTGCTCAAATGATCCACCAAGGAGTTTAGCCTTCCTGGAAGATACTGGGCTATTAGATGTATGCCCATGGAAGCTGCTATAGGCCATAGTCTCATGGTTTGTCTGCACAAGGGGTAAGAGTGCATCCCCCCTGCTTGTTGATGTACCACATGACTGTGGTATTGTCTGTCCTGATCAGCAGAGTCCCAGGGTAGAGTAAGTCCTTGAAAGCCAGTAAGGCCTGCTGCATTGCCATCAATTCTTTTAAGTTTATGTGCAGATGAATCTGCTGGGTGCTCCAAGTCCCTTGTATGCCCCTGCCTTCCAGATGAGCCCCTCATGCAAAATCTGAGGTGTCTGTGGTGAGAGTCTGGCTGGCAGGTGGTGGGCGGAAAGGCAGACCTTTGTTCTGAGAACAGGCTGTCGCCCACCAGAGGAACTCTATTTGTAGACAGGGAATTAGGGGAAGAATCAAGTCTAAGTCCTGTGTGTGTTGACACCAAAGATTCTTGAGGTACAACTGAAGTTTTCTCATATGCAGCCTTGCATATGGGATCATCAGAATACAAGAAGCCATGAACCCCAGTCCTTGCAGGAATTGCCTTGCAGAGAGCTGGGTCAAGCTTGCCAAGTTCATCAAGTAAGCCAAAAGATCTTCTTGCTTCTCTTGAGGGAGGAATGCCATCTGGGTGGCTGTATTCAGACTCGCTCCCAGGAAAACAATCTCCCTTGTAGGAACCAACTTTGACTTCTTTTCATTGAGAGTGCAACCCAAAGAGATGAGAATGTTCTTCACGAAGTCCAAATCCTTTTCTAGTTGTTCTGGGGAATTTGCTTGAATGAGACAGTCGTCCATGTAAGGATAAATCTGAATGTTTCTCTGCCTGCAAAAAGCAATGGCTGGAGCCAGGCACTTCGTAAAAACTCTGGGAGCAGTAGATAAGCCAAAGGGCAGTGCAGAGAATTGAAAGTGTTGCTCCCCAGCCCTGAAACGAAGGAACTGCCTGCAACATTCCCTTATTGGGATGTGCAGATAAGCCTCCTTGAGATCCAAAGTTACCAGCCATGAATCCTTGCTCAGCATGGGTAGTAACTGTTGAAGAGTGAGCATCCTGAATTTGGGAATCACTAGAAAAGTGTTTAGAATACACAGATCCAGAACAGGATGCCAGGTGCCCCCTTTTTTGGGTACCAGAAAAAGTCTTGAATAAAAACCTAGGCCTGTTTGATTTGCAGGAACTGGCTCTACAGCCCCCATAGTCAGTAGAGAAGAAATTTGAGTTGTTACCTCTGCCCTGAGAGTTCTGGTTATGTCTGGGTACTCTTTTAGAATAGGGAAGGTGTTAAAATAAAACTTGTAACCTTGGTTTACTATACTGAGCACCCATTTGTCATCTGTGATGGTAGACCATACCTCTGCGATCCTGGTTAGCCTTCCCCCCAAAGGAAAACCAGGGCCAGCAGAGATAGGCACAAGAAGGCCAGAGTCGTTGAGAATGCTTGCTTTGGGAAGCTGGCTTAGAACTCCCTGATTTAGCAGAAGAAGAATGCAATTGTTTAGTCCTTTGAGGGGCAGAAGCCTGCCCTCTGTAAGGTCTGAAACCCCTAGGCCTAGAGCTACACTGCATGCCAGGATCAGGGAAAGACCAATTCTTGGAAGGATAATGCCTACTAAACCGAGGAGGCTGAACCTGAAAGAAATCTTTTACAGGTTGCATAGATTTCGCCTTATACTCCAACTTCTTCAGTACCTCCTCAGCCTTATTACAAAAAAAGACTGTCTTTGTGGAAAGGAACATCCAGCAATTTAAATTTAACAGGTTCAGAAAGAGGCTGCTCCCTGATCCAAGCATGCCGTCTAATAACAGAACCAGTGGCTGCTGCTCTGCAGGAAGCCTCCAAAGTGTCAAAACCACAATGAAGCAAATGCTTAGTAACCAAAGTGGCAGAATTCTAAATCTTTGTTCTCCGACATGGAAGGAATATCCCCAAGTTTAGCCTTAATAGCCTCCAAAGTATGCTGCTGATACTTAAGCTTGTGAAAAAGGCAATTCACAGATCTAATGGCAAGAGTTGCAGTGGTATTGACCTTTTTACCCCACCTGTCCAAGGCCCTAGACTCCTTATCAGAAGGCACAGGGTTTTTAGCAATAGTAACCTTAACACCCTTGGGGCCTTGAGAAATAATTTCAGGATCAGCAGTAGGGTTTTTAAAAAGGAATTGATGAGAATCAGGAACCCTATAATACCTATCAGGTTTTCTGGGGGCAGGAGGAACAGAATTAGGAGTTAAAGAATTTTCCATGAAAACATCATCCACAACTTCCAAAACTGGAGGTATAGCCAGAAGCTTATGCTGTGGCAAATCCAAAAATTCCCCGATTCTTTTCTTAAACTGAGGAAAGTCCTGACATTCCCATTTAAAGTGCTCTCTAAGAGTATTCAAAGTACACAGTAACAGGAACAAAGGAGGCAGCGGAACACAATTTAATCCAAAGACACAAACAGTGAGCGCTTTCGCAGCCAAAGCTGCTTCATCATACAAACAAATCTCCAAATTGCAGTGTTTTTAAAAGACTGAACAACCAATCAGCAAGGAAGAGCTATTAAAAGCCCTTGATTCTACAAATACTTAATATAAAAAGAACAAAATAAAAAATATGTATAATACACTTCAAAATCCATTGTACAAATATACTAATACAATTTAACTAAAATATCAAATAAATACATTTAATAAAGTAAATATCAAAACTATACATACTTACAGCCTATCGAGCTAAGCGCCTATTCACCAATACTGGTTTAATGGAAAGTTTATCATTAAGACCCTTCCCCATGTTTGCCTTCATCCTAATGATCCAGTTCAGTTCTTTACTTTCTACCTTGGTTC
This sequence comes from Protopterus annectens, assembly GCF_019279795.1. Classification (NCBI taxonomy): domain Eukaryota; kingdom Metazoa; phylum Chordata; order Ceratodontiformes; family Protopteridae; genus Protopterus; species Protopterus annectens. Next base: position 142,690,369 of record NC_056740.1, read on the forward strand.
TATGCGGGCTCCCCTATTACCCACTCTGTTTCAACAACCATAAACCTGAAACTGTGCTGTGTACCCATTGACATAATATGCTTAGAAAGGGCATTAGTTTCAACTTTCCTGGAGAGGTCATAAAGATGTTCTCTCATCCTGACATGTAACCTCCGTGTTGTCATCCCAATACAGAAACAATGGCAAAGTGTACAATAGGTTAGATAAACTAAATTCATTGTATAGTATTCAAAGTATCCCCAACGGAAAAATCTTCTGGAAGGGAGGCATCTGAATCCTCAAAGCCAGAAAAAAGTTGAGAATTTCCTTCTTCACCAGCAGAAATACTGGAAACCTCAGAATCTGAGACAGACAAAACATCAGGAGACAATTCCGTAGCCCTCTTGGAAGGGGGGGGATGACAGCCCCTAATCTGGGAAAGAAGATCACCAGCCATCTTTACCAACTGGGACTGAAGCACAGGAAGGGAGGCCGACGCCTGCTTGTGAGTAGGTTTGAGACTGGAAGGTTTGCTAGCAATATGGTGGGACTCAGGAGGCCTAGCAACTGCAGAAGTCTGAACTAAGGTAGTCGGTCTGGTTCTGGTCTCATGTCAAAGAGAAGAGGCGTCAGAAGCCAGTGCCTGCATAGCGGCTCCGGACCCATCTGAGGCGGTGACACTATTAGAGATAGTTTTAACTAATAACTTTATGGTTTTTGAGGAATAATTCTACTTACAAAAGTCTGGGTAGCCATGGGGTCTCCCTGTGGTGGGAGTTTCGCCAATGCCATTATGGCACTTTGGTAGCACAATTTATTGTTTAAAGAACCATTGTTCCAGGATAATGTCTCCTGGTACCAGGATGACCTGTTTTGTGTCTGGAAGGGGGATATAACCCTTATACCAAGCTTTATTAACAACATTACTCTGACTACTAATTTTTTGGAGTTTACTTACAACATAGGAGAGACGTCTATTAGTTATCTGGACATCCTGTTAATCAATGATAGAACAAATGGTAGATACAAAAGTGTAATTTATAGAAAACCGACATATTCAAACACTTTTTTGCACTTTTCAAGTAACCATCCCTACTACCAGAAAAGGGCCGTTGTAAAAGGCCAGATGGTTAGGGCTGCCAGAATGATTTTGGATGACATAGACTTTAAATTAGAATGTGAACAACTCCAAAGTATGTTTATTAACCAAGGTTATCCTCTCAACCTGGTTATTAAGATTAAAAATGAAGTAGTGAATAAAAGGAGTTTGGGACACTTCATGCCTTTATTGAAGGGACAAACTGAATGGCAAGGAGACGACCCACTCAATCAAGTCAATTCTCCTGCCCAAAATGCAGCAGTTAGAGATGACAATGCTAGAGTTTATCAGAATAGTTTTTTATGTACATATTCCTTAGACTGTTTTCTTATTAGGGATGTGTTAAATAAGAATTGGGACATAATCAAAGGAGAAGAAATGTAAGTTTTGGGATCTAAGCCTAAAATCACTTATAGGCGGGGGCAGAATCTGAAATCCCTTTTAGAGAAGAAAAAACAATGCCCGGATAGGGTTAGAGGAATGTTTAAATATGGTGCCTGCCCCCAATGTAAATATATATTAGTGGGTAACCAACTTTGTATTAATAACAAGACATATAAAATCAATTATAGATTTAATTGTGACACCAGGAGCGTTACCTATACAGTTTTGTGTAATCAATGCAATGCTTTTTACATTGGGAAAACCGAAAGGAAAATAAAACAACAAATATATGAGCACATTTATGCTATTGGTAAAAAAAGACACCAACAATGCATTGGCTAAGCACAGCTTAGAGCACCCGGGTCACAATTTTAAATTTGCTATTCTGCAGCATAGATCCACTGACATTAGATGTGGACCTTGGCAAACATATTTAGAAATTGACGAGTTAATGTGGCAGATTAACACAAGGGCACAAACCTTTCCAGGCCTTAATGATTGCCTAATTATTAAATGCATTTTGAAGCTCCTTTCACTAAAAAGATGATTAGCTTGAATATATATTTTTAATTAATTTTTTAGGATATTGGGTGAATAATTAATGTTTGTGTAACAATTTATGCTCACACAAAACACACACACACACACACACACACACACATATATATATATATATATATATATATATATATATATATATATATATATTTTTTTTTTTACATATTCTTAGGCCAACTGAGGATTTATTACCCACTTTATGGATATTTGGTTCATTTTATTTTATTTTGTCGGTTGCTTTCATAATAGTATTAATTGTGTATATTTATACAATAGGACGTTAAAAATTCTTACATTTATATTATGTTATATTTTATAACTATTTTAAGAATCTGCATATATTTTTGCATTGCTTATTTTGATCTACTGATATTCCGACAAGCATACATTAAGCAATGAGTTTAAGTGTAGTGTGTTGATCGTTCTTAACATTAAGTAGTTTTCATTTACTTGTATATTTACATGTCATGTATTTTTTCAGAGGACCAGGTTTTTTGTCTTTGGTTGTTGAAGGTATTTCATGAAATGTATGGTTTGGTGATTTATTTTATGAAATAGAATTAATGTTTATGTGTTAGTCACGTTGTCTTGTTAGCTATGCTAACTTGCCCAATTAAGTGTAAATTGGGTATAAAGGGAACCTAACTGGATTTTTTACTGTTTGTCTGAAGAAGGTAAGGCAAAGACCTTACCGAAAGCGCTCACAATAAACAGTTTCATTTTTCTCTGCTTGCCGGCTCTTATCGTTCTCTGTTCATTTTGTTTCCAACTGTATTGACCTGTAATTTTGATGTCTATGCCCATAATTGACAAATGGCCCACTTCTAATATGTAAGCACAATACATGCACATATTGCATTTCCTCATGATTCCCTGAGTTTACTCTACTACTCTGGAAGATGCATTACACCAGTCTTTTAAATTACGATCCCTCTTATAAGTAATTGAGGGTTGTGCACCTAGAACTTTAACTAGTTCAGTGTCTTCCATGATAAATGTCCAGTTCTTCCTCATAAGGTGCATGATGTCTACAGAATCCTGGGTGTATGTTGTTATAAATAAGAAGTTATGTACCTACCATAACGTTCCATGTTAGTTGTCTTCTTCTCGCCTTCTTTCTTGCTGGATGGGTTCAGAGCCGATCCTCCGCTCTGACTCGGCCTTCTACTAAAGCTCGAGAGCTATTTACCGGCTCGAGGCTACCCCATATCCCACAATGCTAGGCGACAGATACACAGCTCTCGTTTGGTAGAGCTAACACCATGGAGACACCTGTCCCGACTACAAGGTTTACCTACAGTGCTAAAAACAGAGGAGGACGTAACCTAGAAAAGAGTCAACCAGAGGAAGAAGGCCTCAAAGGGGATTCTTCTCGGTCTGTCCAGGTTAGGGGGATGGAGGGTGGGACGGAAGAAAGAAGGCGAGAAGAAGACAACTAACATGGAATGTTATGGCAGGTACATAACTTCTTAATGTTAAGTTGTCTATCTCGCCTTCATTCTTGCTGGATGGGACAGCGTCCCTAGCACCTTAGCCCTAGGTGGCAAATCGGAACAGACTCTTGAGCACAGCGGAACCAAAATCAGCTTGACTCCTGGAGGCCATATCCAACTTGTAATGTGAAATGAAAGTATGAGGAGTGGCCCATGTGGCTGCAGCACAAATAGATTCCATTGGAAGTCTTGCCTGAAAAGCTACCGACATAGCTAATGCTCTGGTGGAATGAGCTTTTGTTTTTGTAGGGAGTTCTTTATGTCTCAGTTGGTAAATCAAAGTAATAATAGAGGCCAACCACCTGGATAAGGTTACTTTGGAAACTGGCAGGCCCTGTTTGCCCTCAGTATAGGACAGGAAGAGTTGGTCTGATTTTCTTGTTTGTTTAGTCCTATCCAAATAAAAACGCAACTGCATGTGAACGTCCAAATAGTGCAACTTTTGTTCAGCTCTGTTCGAATAGTTGGGAAAAAAGACAAGATCATCAATAACCTGATTCAGATTTGTCTCGGAAGGTATTTTGGGTAAACAGGAAGGATTAGTCTGAGTGAAACTCTATCTTTGTGAAAAACAAGATAAGGAGGACGAATACAGAGGGCTTGAAGTTCCGACACTCTTCTAGCTGAGGTGATGGCTACTAAGAAGAGAGTCTTCCAGGAGAATAATTTTAAGGAACAGGAAGCCGCAGGTTCAAAAGAAGGGAGAATCAATGAAGTTAATATCAGGTTCAAATCCCACGGAGGCGGGGGATCTTTAACCGGGGGTCTAAGTAAAATCGTTCCTTTAAGAAAAGCTTTACAAAGTTTGTGGGACATGATGCTGGTCTCTGACAGGCCAGCGTGGAAATTAGCGATAGCAAACAACTGGACTCTAATGGTGGCAGATGAGGAACCTGCTTGAAAAAGTTCTGCCAAAAAATCTAGAACGTTATGGACAGGGGCTATAAAGGGGTCTATATTTCTAGCCTCTGCCCAGAAGGAGAAACGTTTCCATTTACTTACATAAGTCTTTCTGGTAGTAGATTTGTGCGAAGAAAGGATGATTTCATGCACTGGCTGAGAAATATGTGGAAGCCTGGCTAAGGTTGTTAGTGGAGCAACCAAGCTGTGAGGTTGAGAGACTGAAGGGATTGGTGCAGCCAGCCCGACTGATGGATCAAGAGGTCTGGCACTGGGTCCAGATTTCAGGGCTGCTCCAGCAGGTGACGATGCAGGAATGGGAACAAAATTTGTCGAGGCCAGTAAGGGGCAATGAGGATCATCCTGGATCCCAATGCGGTCACTTTCTGAATCAGTTTTGGAATTAAGGGAAAGGGAGGGAATGCATACAGAAGACCCCGGGGCCAATCTTGAACTAGAGCATCTCTGGGGGAGTGGCCGGGGAGGGGGAAGAGAGTGAAGAAGTCGTCACACTTGCTGTTGAGAGGGGTTGCGAAAAGGTCGCAGCAAGGTTGACCCCATCTGCGGAAAATTTTGTCCACTACTAACTGATTGAGAGACCACCCATGAGGCATGAGAATGGCTCTGCTTAACCTGTCCGCTATGACGTTGGACTTCCCAGGGATGTGCATTGCTATCAGAAACCGTTGAGAGGAGATCGCCCACTGCCAGAGTCTGAGTGCTTCTCGACATAAGGGATAGGACCTGGTTCCGCCCTGCTTGTTGATGTACCACACTACTGTAGGTAGAGAGTCCTGAAGAGCTTGCAACGCTAAAAGTACTGCTCTCATCTCCAAGACGTTTATGTGCAGGTGGTACTCTAGGGGTTGCCAAGTGCCTGGACAGTCCTGCCCTGAAAATGACCCCCACCCGATCAGGGAGGCATCCGTTGTCACTGTGGCAACAGGAGGAGGAAGAACAAACGGTCTGCCTTGAAGTACTTGAGAGGAGACCATCCACCAAGAAAGGTGGTCTGTGCATGATTGGGTGATTATTATGTTGTGAGACATCGGAAGCTGTTGAAAAGACCATTGGGTAAAAAGCATCCATTGAAGAATCAGAATGTGAAAATGAGCCAGGGGAAGTAACGTGATTGCTGCTGCCATGAGACCCAAGGTTTTCAGTACAAATCTGGCCTGAATTCTCTTGCACTGTAGTAAGGTTTGAACATGTCGGCGAATGTCTGTTACTCTTTCTAAGGGAAGTTTTGCCGACAGCTCTTTTGTATTTAATATTGCGCCTATAAAAGTTATAGATTGACAAGGCGACAATGCAGACCTTTCAAAGTTTATAGAGATACCTAGCTCTGAGCAAGTTTGGATGGTATAATCCCTGGCTCTGAGTAGCTGATGCCTGGTGGAAGCAGGAGCCAGTCGTCTAGATATGGAAACACCTGGAATCTTCGCCATCTCAGGTGAGCTGTAACCACTGCCATGCATTTGGTGAACACCCTGGGGGCTGTGGTGAGACCAAAGGGCAGAGCTCTGAATTGATAGTGACTGGCTCCCAGCTGGAAGCGGAGAAACCTCCTGGAGCGTCTGTGCATTTTGATAAGGAAGTACACATCCTGAAGGTCTATGAAGCACATCCAATTGTCCTGACCTTGCGCCCAATTGAAAGAGACCAGCCAAAAAATCTAAAACGACTGGAATGGGGGCTGTAAAAGGGTTCTGATTGAGCGGCCCAAACGAAAAAAGTCTCCACTTGCTACTGTAGAGTTTCCTAGTGGTGGCTTTGAGAGATGCTACCAGAATGCTCTTAACAGGGGATGAAAGTTCGGGAGTCCTGATGATCATGGGAACTGGAGCAGCCACGCCGTCAGCTCGAGACTGTCCAGGTTGGGCAGGGGCAAGCTCGATGGATGAGCAAGTAGATCCGGGCATGGATCTAGAGTCCATGGAGGAGCCAAAAGTTGAGACCATAGGAAGGGAAACCACACTTGGCGAGGCCAGAAGGAAGCTATGAGAATGACTTTGCACTGCAACCGGCAAGCTTTCTGAAGGAACTTCGGTATCAGAGGCTCTCTCATCTCAGGGACATTAACATGGACATTGATGTGTAGCTTGGTCATTGAATTGCTAGATTCCACTGAAGGGTTCTCGCCATTACCTTTCCGGAGGTCTAATTAGCACATCCAGTCGCTTCTCTTTTAACAGTAGAATGGACCTGCCTCTGGGGGATGAATAGTCCTGAGTGTCCTGGAAAGACTGTGATTTCCAGAACCACATCTTCTTTTGCCCCTTTTGGTTCCTGGAATAGGATCTCTGGGGGTTAGAGAAGCGGATTCCGATGGCAGACAAAGTCTTTTTGTCCTTCTCACTCTGGGTGAGCGTGTCGCGTACCGTCTTCCCAAAGAGGGATGATCCATCGAAATGGGCGTTAATAAAAGACGCCTTAAAGGGGTCCACAAATTGACACAGTCTGATCCAGGCATGTCGCCTCAAGGCAATGCCTGTACCAGCAGCTCTAGCGGCTCCCTCCGTAGCATGGAAGAGGAGATGCATAGATCTATTTGTCACTGATTTCAGTGTAGTCATCTTCGCAGTAAAGGACTGCTTGTCCTGCTGTGACAGACACTCCGGGGGCAACTCAGTTAGTTCCGTTATAAGATCACGCTGCAGTCGGGTAACATGTGCCAAGTAATTCAGCGCACGGATAGAAAAAGTCGCTGACGAGTACATACGCTTCCTGAAATGATCCATCGACCTGGACTCCTTGTTTGGTGGATGGACCAAGGAACTCTCCTGTGCCAGTTCCTTCTTTGTGGCAGCTGCAACCACCAAAGCATCCACAGGGGCTCCTTTGGACCATGCCTGCCTATCTGATGGCGGGGAAAGAATTTTGTCCGGTCTTTTGGGTATAGGCTCCATGGTGTCAGGATCCTTCCATGCCCTAGTGATGATGAGGTCCACCAAAGGGTCGGCTGGTGGGGAAACCTAGGAAGTAGATGGGCCCGCGCCAAAGGCCTTCAGAAACACGGACTCATCCGTAGAGGGTTTGGGGGCTGACCAACCTCCTCTTTGGTGGAGGATCTCCATAATGTCTCTGAAGGAGACGTCCTCGGGAGGTGATCTGGGGGAACCCTCTTCTTCATCTAAGTCCGAATCAGTGGTAATGGACTCAGAGGAGTCCAAGTGCCACCTTTTACACTTGCGTTTACGAGGTTCCTCTCCAGTGGGACTTTCTGAAGGGGACTCGTAAGCCTCCGGGGGTTCCCTGAGGGGAACAACCTGGGGTTGCTTTGGCACGGGCTGTCCCTGAGACAGGGTGAGGGGAGCAGAATCCGAAAATAGGAAGGTCTGGGTAGGATTCGAGTCAGTGAGCTGTGGTCTCAACCCCTGAGAGAGAACCCTTTCCACTGCCCTGAATGTCGATGGAGAGCCCACCTTCGTAACCCGTAAGGATGAGGCACTCCTCGGGTCCGAAGCAGGGATCAGAGCCGAAGGCAGGGTAGTCTGGGCACCAAGGATGGGATCCGAAAGAGAATGACCTCGACCCTCGGGTTCGACTCCCTGACCACGGCCAAGAGAGTCTCCTGGATCTGAAATTGGATCCAAGGAACTCAAGGTGATGGCCGGCGTCGAGGAAACGAGAACCGTCGGCACCGAACCAACAGCTCCAAAGGGCCTCAGATCCGAGAACCCCGAAGCACTGGGTCAGATCGGGGAAGGAAAGATTGGGTTAAATAGAGTCGTAGAAGGACCCTCTCTGATGGAAGAGGGACCTGGTAAGACCCCCATCTGAATCTGATTCTGGATGAACCTCCTCATCAGCCTGTCCATGTCAAGGTCAGAGACACTCCGAGTTGACCTTGAAGAAGAAGCGACCGAAGTGGGTCTTGGCTGGATCTGAGGGGAGTGCATCAGCTCCGAGGGCTCCATCGGCTCCGGCGAGAAACAGGGAGAGCGGAGCCGAGGAGAACAGGACCTGGGGACTTTAGAAGAGGGGCTGGAGAAAGACTCCCTGTCGGGGGATCTTTTTCTGGGCCTGTCCCTCTCTTTGTGGTGCTTCTCCCTCTCTCTCTCTTGTCCCTACCTTTCTGGGATGAATCTGAGGCCGCAGGATGAGCGGGAGGTTGAATCCCTGTCTGCAAGAAGTCACTGGCTGGAGTGGAGACCGAGACAGACTCTGGGGCAGAAGCTGGCATCAGACCCTTGGCCACGAGCTTAGCCCGACAGTCTTTCAAGGCCCTGGAGTTAAAACCTGCACAAATGTCACAGGAGGCTGACAAATGGGAGACCCCTAAACAAAGAACACACAGAGTGTGGCCATCGGCTGGTGAGAGCTTGTGACCACACTCTGTGCATTTTTTAAAAAGAACTTTAGGCTGTTCAGCCATAAGAGCGGAACAGTAACTAAATCCTAGGGCCCACGCACACACACAACAAGGGATGGGGTCTAGGTGGGAACTAAAACTACCAACAAGCTACACAGAAAAAAACTTTTTTTTTTTTTTTTTTTAACATGACGACCACGAGTGGAGGGGGGAGGAAAAGGGGAACAGGTACACACACACCAACTATACTGAAAAGAGAAAAACAAGAGAAACCTTACCACCTTTGCTTAGAGCTCAGAGACCACGATGCTAACTCTTAGAGCAGCAAACGAGATCTGGGGTTAGTCAGGAGGAAGTGATGTATTATAGGTAGGGGAGGAGCTTGGAGCTCAGAGCTGATGCTTGTAAAAGTTTTGTCGGCTCGGATCCGAATACCCATATGTGCAGAAAGAATGAAGTTAACTACTTCAGATCTCTGTATTGCTCTTATGTACTACTTCCGAGAAAATACTGTCCACAAATTGTTTGGGATAATCCCTATTTAAAAACATATCACCAATGTACCGACATTCTTCTATAAAATCATCTGGATTGGTTACCATTCGTGCTGCACGGACCATTTGCCCCTTAATAACCACTTTCTTGACATGTTTGGGATGATTACTAGTGTAATGCAAAAACTTGTTGGAATAGGTTTTCTTCCTATATATGCTAGCCTTTAAATGATGTTGTGTTAAACTTTTTGCCAACAGGACATCCAAATATGAAATACTGTCTATTCCAACTTCATAAGTGAATTTAAGAAAATCAGTAGAATTATTAATGCATTGCATAAACTCGTCTATAATTTCTATGGGGCCATTCCAAATGAAATAAACATCCAAAAAAATGGCAATACATTTTTACATATTCCGTAAAATGTGACTGAAACAAATAATTATGTTCCCACATGGCCATAACTACATTGGCATACAATGTGCCTACTGAGGAGTCCATTGCTACCCCTTTTATTTGCTTGAAATAATGATTATCATGGCATAGATAATTATTAGTTAAAACCAATTCCAACAAATGTGACAGAGAGTTAATATCATCCTGAGGTATAGCCATTATTTCTGTGAAAAAGTCAGTGAACCATTCCAGTCCTACATCCTGAGGTATACATGTAAAAAGGTCTTTTACATCCACAGTAATAAAAGTAACATTTTCAATGCTGGATATATGTGTCATGTTGACCTTTTTAAGAAAATCCCTAGAATCATGGCATATATGTTGTAAATCAAACACTTTTCCTTTCAATTGCATATCTACATATTTCGCCATAAAATATGTTTTTGAGCCCCCAGCATCCACAATTGGACGTAAAGGTGGATTATGTAAGTCCTTATGAATTTTGGGCGCTCCAAAAATGATAGGTATTCTGGGATTTTGTACATGCATATATGCATGGGCCTCTTTTGTAATTTGCCCCTGCCTTAGTATGTCTTCTAGGTAATAATCAATTCTAGCATTGGAAATGCTGATTTCATTTAAAGAGGCTTCAATATATGCATCTTCATACAATATTTGTAAAATGAGCTGGTTATAATCCATCGCATTCATTATCACCAGACCACCTCCCTTATCTCGTTGCATGATTCGTAAGTCAACTCTTGCCTTTAGCTCATCTAACATTTTTTGTTGCTGTTTAGTAATATTACTTACATAATGTTTAGTTTTCTGCTGTTGAAGCTGGTTCCTAAAATCAAGATCACACAATTCTTCAAACAGCTTTATCTTATCAACTAGAATACTGTAACAGGAATAGGAGGACATCCACAGAGAGTGGCTTTAGGTTACATGAAAAACACTAGGAAGAAAACCTCTTCTCTTTGGATAAGTAGTATTTCCTAGTACTAGGTTTCCTGGCCTCCTGCAGAACTTAAGCACAAGCTCATTGATAAGGTATCTGTATGCAATCAAACTCCTATCACCCACAGTCAGATGAAGAGTGCAGAGGTGGGGCTGGATTAGAGATACTTTGTCTTGTGTAAGCAGGTCCATTCTGTGAGGTAACTTGTGATGATTGCCCCTGGCTAAATGCAGAAGAGGGAATCAATGCTGTCTTGGCCAAAAGGGAGTAACCAGCAAAATGTTGGGTTTGTCCTGTTGAATCTTGAACAGAACTTTCAGAATGAGACAAAAGCATAAGGAATGCATATAGAAACACCCCCTTCCAAAAAATGAGAGGGTGTCCAATTTCCAAACCACAGGACTTGGGACTCTGGCACAAAATTGAGGAAGTTGTCTGTTCAGAGGGGAGGCAAACAGATCTATTTGACGAGTACCCCACTTGTGAACAATGTCCAAAAACATATCCTCGTGAAGCATTCATTAGTGGGATTAAGTCAAACACCTGCTCAGTGTGTCTGCCACATAGTTTTGACCTGAGGGGAATATAAACTCTCTGAAGAGTCACATGATACTGTTCTGCAAGTTCCCAAACCATGACAGCTAACCTGCAAAGAAAGTAAGATTTTGCCCCCCCCATTTGTTTACATACCACAGGTCTGTGGTGTTGTCTGTAAAGACTTTGAGAGGCCCTGGGAAAGAAGAGGATGGAAAGCTTGAAGGGCCAGCAGAACATCTCTTTGATGTTGATGTGCTCCTTTTGCTGAAGAGGAGACCAGACCCCCTGTACTTTTACAGTGCCAAAAGCTGAGCACCAACCCAAGTCTGAAGCTTCTGTAAGCAGTTCTTGAGATGGAAGAGGGGGGGGTGGAAGGAAGGCCTGAGTTCAAAGATAACTGCTGAATCCACCACAGATGTTCCTTCTTTAGACAGGGAAGAAGAGGAACTGTAAATTCTAGGGGATGCGCATGCTGTTGCCACACTGACTTCAGGAACCACGGAAATTTCCTCATGTGGAGTTTGGTTAAAGATAGCATAGGGATGGTGGATGCCATAAATCCCAGAAGTCTCAAAAACTCTCTGGCTGTGACAGAGATCAGACAAAAAAATTTTGAAAAAAGGAAATGAAAGTCAAGGCCTTTGGCGGAGGCAGGGGTGCCAATACAGGCAGCATTTGAATCCTGCACCCCAGGAAAATATGATCTTTAGAAAGTATTAGAGAAGACTTTTTGAAATGTACTGTGAACCGCATACTTTGCAAAAGAAGAATAGCAAAGTGAAGACTTTTCAGTAAGGTCTCTGGTGAGGATACTTGAAACAGGAGATCGTCCAAGTAAGGGAATACTTGGATGCCTTGAAGCCTGCAAAAAGCAATCACAGGAGCTAGGCATTTGGTGAATACCCTTAGGGCAGAAGAGAGGGCAAAGGGCAAAGCACAGAAGTGAAAATGCCAGGAAGCAACACACAAACATAAAAATTCCTGAAAAGGCAATGAACAGGTATGTGAAGGTAGGCATCCTTGACATCTAGAGAAGCCATAAAAGCATGAGGAAGGAGTAAAGGGAACAAGGTTTGAAGAGATAATATGTGAAAGGAAGAAACCTTCAGAAAGGTATTTAGGTGTGAAAGATCCAGAATGGGTCTCCAAGGACCTTCCTTTCTGGGCACCAGAAACATTCGGGAATAAAACCCTTTTCCCCCTTTGGGCCTGTGGAACCTCTTGAATAGTTCCCTGGTGTAACAGTTCTCAAAGCACCTCTGGGAATAAATGTAACTGTTCCTGAGGTAACTGAGAAATGCCCATGAAGGACGGTAGGGATTTCCACACCATGAAACACCCTTGGTGAATTATGGAAAGAACCCATGAGCTATGGGTTATGCTTAACCAAACTAGGAGACAGAAAAAGATGAGGTGAAAGAGGCTGGAGGAGTGTGATAGATACTATCTGGCTTATCAGGAAAGGGCTACTTCTGATCAAAAGAAGAAGACAATAGTTTTAGCTGGAGGAACCCACCTACCACTTTTTTTTACTTTTAGGAGGAGGGTGGACCCGTCTTCAAACAAAAGCTCACTTGGAAGGATAGTTCCTTTGGAACATAGGCACAGGTGAAACAAAAAGATGTTTCAAGTCCTGCATCTCCTTGCCTTTCTCCTGTAAGGACTTAAACAAATCAGCAGCAGCAGTACCAAACAAGCAACTGTTCTCCAAAGGAGCATCCATCAACTTAGAATTTACATCATCTGGCAGAGGTTGAAGCCTTAGCCAGGAATACCTCCTCAATACAGATCCCGAAGCAGCCTCTAAATGAAACTTCTGCTGTATCACAGCTGTACTTAATAGAATGCTGAGCTACTTGAAAGGAAGCCCCTAACAAAGACAAGGCTTAAGTTTTGCTCTCAGGATCTGTAAGGTCAGAGATAACTTGAGTAGGCTGGTAACGGAGAGCCAACATTTACCTAGTGATAAGAGTGTGGTAATTAATAGCAAAAAAGGCAAGAGTGACAGAAATATAGATCTTCTTTCCCAGTCTTTCAATAATCTTGCTTTCCTTATCAGAAGGAAAAGGTTTAGTGAAGGGCAGTAACTAGGAAGGCTTATCTGAAGCAACAGAAACTACCAAGGGGTCAGCAGATGGGCACTTGTAAAGAAATTTGCAATCATCAGGCACTTTACAAAAAAGGTCAGGCTTCTTAGGAGCAGGGGGCTGGGACTCTGGAGCCTGAGATGCTGAAGAGAAAGAATCCAGTAAAGCAGGCAAAACTGCAGGAACAGGAGATGTTGAGGGAGACTCCATTTGCAGGAGCTCATATCATCTCTTTTGCACATCTAAAACTTGGAAGCAATCCCTCTTGAAGAACTCCCACGTTTTAGCAATGGTATGTCCAAAAGTAATTTCCTCAGCAGGAGATTCTGGACTGGTAGATTCCTCTTCAGGAGAAGCATACTCTACAGGGGATATAATCTGGGTGGAATAAGCCAAGGATTCCTCATCCGATGAAACCTCTTCATCAGAAGAATCCTGATTCCTAATTCTCTTGTGTGGGGAAGATGTTCAAGAAGGGATCAGGGACAGAGACGCCCAAAGGAGGCTTCAAGAGCCATATGGGCATTAAACAGGCCCTGGGTAAAATTTTGTCATTCACTTTGAGGGTCCCCAGAAGAAGAAAAATGCTTTGTTTTTTACTTTTTTGCCCCCGCTTTACGAAACATGGAAGGACCTGATGTCGGCATACACTCAATAATTGTCCTCAGAACTTCCTCCCTCACCAGAATTTAAGGACCCCCCCCCCCAAGCCCTTCTTTGATAATCAGTCTTGGTTCCTCCTGACCATCCAAAATGGAAGTTGAAATGCCTCCGAGAACATGCCTGTTGTTGGATCCATGTTGACCTCCGAAACGGTCTCAACTGAAGAATCCGGCCCCAGAACTGGGCAAACCTCTTGGCTTTCATGAGCCTCAAGACAGACATCCGATATAAGAGGCACAGCTGAAGAGTCCGACCTATGTGTTTTAGCCTTTCTCCTCAATGAAGACTCCACGTCAGGCCTAGAAGTTGGCTCCATAGTATTTTTCGCTATAAGTTTGAAAAGCTGATTTTCTATGTAAATCGCAAGGCAGAAAAGATGACTTTGTAAAGTCTTACACACAAAGACCTGACAAATACTGCAAATTTTATCATTGTGAGTAGGCTCTAAACAAAACAAGCACTGCTCGTGACTATCCTTATGTGGAATCTGTCTCCCACACTGGCATTTGCCTTTTCTGGATGACATGTAAAACCCCACAACAAAAATCAGCAGAAATAAGAAAGAGAAAACCCCAATGGGGCACTAATCTGAACGGCTTGATACAACAGCAAACAACTCGGGCGAGCAGACCGACGATCAAAGATGGTGTTTGGACTGGAGGTAAAGAAGTTCTGAGGATGGTACTTTCAGATGTTGCTTTTAAGCTCTATGTATGCTAGGAGCATATGTGCTACATACAATGTACCTTAAGGCAATTAAAAGCTTTGGTATACTGGCCGGACATCGGGCTGTCCTTGGTGGAGAATCCCACATATTAAGAATACTACAACAGTAGAAGAGAAAGACATCTAATGTTGCCAGTGACTTAAAAAAAATCCCTCTCCCTTACTATAGTAAGGAGCACACAAATTGTAGCTGCCCATTTTGCCTCTGTAGACCACTTGCTGCCTTCCACAGCATGCATCACACCACAGGCAAAACTGATTCTACACTGTGCGTTTCTTCAGGCATAAAATAAACCAAACCTAACTATTTCTCTTTCTGCTCAAGATTCTCATATTAGCACGATCAGCGGCACACTCATCTTTAGTGCTGGAAGACCAGAAGGGTGTGGATTCTGTTCCCACTCCAGGTGACTAGATTGCTGACACTGCAGTGCAGCATTGGGGGGGGGTGCTGCACTCCTGAGCATATAGCCCTTTGGATGAGACATTAAACAGTGATCCCAACTGATTGCCTAGGTGGTAGCTCACGGTGATGAAAAAGTTCCCACTGCGCCTACTCAAAAATATGGGGGGAAGTTCCACAATGCTCTGGCCAAATTACCCTAGTTGTAGGAATATCATCTCAGTTCTCCTTGAAAACAAGACACTAGCCTAGTGGGACTAACAAAGTCAACAAAAGATACATACAAATAACAATAGTACACTCAAAATTCTTTCATTGTAAGGGGCACATTTCATAAGTGCAGATGCCTGGTAACAGCACTGTACAAACTCATCTTCTGATGAGGGGATTGTCCAGATCAGGACAGCAACAGCTGTGACTGAGTGCATGCCCTGAGGTTATCATGTTGATTCATTTAAGAAGGTGATACATTCCTGCACTGCTCTCTACTTACATTTGCTTTTATAAAGAAAGCCAGAATTTTAAGACAGTGAGAGGGGCTACAAAGATTATTTTACTGATAAGATACAATAGATGAGTTTTTTTTAAGTATCTTTCTCTTTAACGGCTAAAATGGTATAAACTACCAAGACTGCAGCAAATGTGAAATGCCTGCCTGAAGTACAGTACCAAATTTCACTTGCAGGTAATTCAGAAATCATACAAAACAGAGATACTGCACAGAGCTGAGTGCTCTTCATTCCCTGTCATTGTCTGCAAAGTCTCCTTTCTCTTTCTCTCTCCTTTTAACCACTTCATGCTGACCACTCTGGTACTTACTTTACCTTCAAATGTTTCTAAAACTGTAAGATGATATTTTAGGAACTGAAATAGGATACTAATCCTTACAACACTGAATGATGCCTGGCTCTGTTGCATTAAAGGGTAAAGCCCAATAACAACTCTGATGAGTTTGCTTTGTAATCATTCATTAACAGACAAGTAAACTAGTAGCAGAAAAAGACAACAGGATACTTGGCTTTTGAAAATTTCTGTAGGCTGAAGCTCTGTGGCCAAGACTGGAACAAGTGACTGCATACAGCATATGCTTGTGTAAAAAAAAATTAAAAATGGTGCAGGCTGAATAACCCTTTTTATCCAGAATATGGGAACACATCTCTATATTTTGGGAGGTGTAAGCTCAGACAGGAGTGCTCAATGAACTGGCCTCCCTTGGAATTCATGCTGCTAATAAAAGCAGCAGGATTTGACAGTCCATTGCCATACCCTCACTGCCTCTCAAGGGAGGACAGATTAGTATGTTCCTTGTCCTGTTTGTTCATATATCAGACAGTTGTCTTGTTGCCTGGATGGAGATGATCCACTGAGTCAGGGACTGCTGAAATGCCAACAAGGTTGAGGACTGTTGCTATTTCCAAAATAGTGATTTTTCCCCCATAAACAGTGTTGCTGATAAATTTCTGCATAGTCTTGTGCCTTAAACTGTGATAGAAGTTCAGTGGGTTCCTATCACGTAGTCGAACTTTTACAAGTTCGAACCTCGTATGGTCGAGACCATAAGTTCGAATTTGTAAAAGTTCGAGCATGTGAATGGAAATCTCCATAAGCTGAGGTTTCCATTTTGTTCAATGGGGTGCGATCTCGGAGTTGGTATATTTAAGAAGCGGGGGTGCAGGGGGGCTTGCCTACCTTCTTAAAACAGTTTATTTTGTTTTCAGAGTTTTTTTTTTTTATCCATAGTTGAAGTTTTGTAATTTTGAACATAATGGTTTGAACATTACATGTTCGAAGTTATAAGACTTCAACTATGTGATATAGACCCAAGTTCAATAGTGAGAGAATTGTCTCTGTTCCAGTTTGTGCTTCAGTGCTTTTATATTCTGCTTACCATTTACCTCCTTAAAGTTGCATTCTGTGTCTGCCCCATCCCTTACCAACACATTAAGCTAAAGTTTCTGAATAGCTCCAGTATTGGCTTTATTTGACCGGATGCCCTTCTAGCTAGTCTGCTATTTAACCAAGACGTGGAGAGGTGTGGAACGACGAGTAGGTAGCTTTTCATCAAAAAGGAAAGAGAATTATTTCAATTCTGCTTAAATAGTTAAGTTGCACTTAATAGTGATCTGTGTGGTAATACTTCTTTGTACATTTCTGCTTTTTGCCATGCTTTAGGAAAAGTTATCCTTCTGCACTTTTTAGTTTGTTCTGGATCCTCAGTTTTGAATTTTAATTTGCAAATTTGTGGTTGTGGAAAAATTGTGCTTTTGCATTATTCTATCTACACTTACTTCCACAAGCAGAATTACTTGTAAAAGTTAACTATTTGTATTTTAAAACCTTCTAGGACATAGTCTTGTAGTTTAACTCAGTTGTGGCAGGACTGTGTACTACTACCAAATTCGCGCCTTAGTAATTTATTACTGTATTTTTTCATAAACAACATTACTGGTAAATGTCTGCATAGTCTGCTGCCTTAAACTGTAAAAGTTCAATAGTGAGAGAATTGTCCCTGCTCCAGTTTGTGCTTCGGTGCTTTTATATTCTGCTTGTCATTTACCTTCATAGAGTTGCATCCCATATCTGCTCCATTCCCCACTAATACATTATGGTAAAGTTTTTGAGTTCCAATAATGGCTTTATTTGGTTGGATGTCCTTCTAGCTGGCCCACTTGAAAATTTTATCCAAGTCTCCCACCCTTTTGCTGTGGTGGTTTTATAAGGCTGTGTGTCTGCCCATTTGCCCCTTATAGTAATCTGATTTCCAAATCCCTCCTTCACTGCTCGTCTGTTCTATAAGCTATTTACGTACTCTTCCCACTGATTGTTTATCACTGATGCATGATATCAGTGCCCACCAGCAAACTAGTACTGTTCTTGAGTAAACTTCCTTTACTACATATGGTTTCCTGATTGTTTTATTAGAGGTCAGCGAAGCCTGGAGTCCTAGCCTGCTTTCCAGAAGTGTTCTACTTGTATACAGTGCCATCCAGGCAAACTTACGTATCTTTGATTGCTAAATCACATTTGCTCAAATCATTTAGAGTGATCGCTACTGTTTCCTGATTTTTATGTCTGCATTATACTGTATGTTTTGCATACAAAAAAACTCTTCCCCTCACTCTGTTACTGTTGTAAGACTGTCTTGAAATTGCCTTTTGCAAGAGATTTCCAGCTAGCTGTTTAACTGGTTTGTGGTAGCATTGCACTTGTGGGTTTCTTTTACTGTGTTTTTACATTAGGAGGACTGGGTTTATTCATCTTATGGCAAGAAGCATTTGCCTGGTCTGTCTGAGTTGGGAAATACATAAAAGGACTCAGGGTATAATCATTTTATTGGTCAGAGGGATCATCATCTAGTTTTCTGTGTTTTTTTTTCTGTGCTGCTATAAATTTTGCACATTTGATGGGTTATCAATATCCTGTATAGTGGCAAACACCTAGAAAGCAAATTTTCTCAGGACAACAACCCATAAAATTGTACCCTGTAAAGTAGCAATATAGAGCAAATAACTTGAGCACCAACAAGTTTAGATGGGCATCTAGTGGCAAGACGTGCAGACTCAGTAGAATTTAGAACTGAAAATGAAAGTTGGTAGAATTTAGTACTGTTTAGTATAATCTGCCCCAATAAAGCACCCTTAATAGCCTTCTAACCCCAAAATACCACCCCATGCAGCTCACCAATCAAAGGACTAGACAGTATGGATATGCAATTTTCCTAGCTTCTCTGCAGCCAACTTGGTGGATATGAGCATCTTGAGACAATCTAGCAAATGTCTCATGCTTCACTTAATCCTTAAAGAAACAGAGAAAGTATGTGACAGGTGCACTGACACAATGACGGGAGGCTAAACTCTTGCATATAAGTACACATCAGGTTGCCAAAAGCACACAAACAAAAACAATACCCACCTCACAGAGCACACTACACATACATAGACTAATGTATGCTGAGGCACTTAAAATCAATCTTCCTAAATAACACAGATAGCCTAGACTGCCTGTTCTCAAAGCTATGTCTCAGCAAACCTAAAGGCACTCAGAAAAAAAAACACCACCTAACACCACAGACCCACCATACTGGACCTTGTGCTCACAAACATGGGGGAACTCTGCACCCAAAATGTCTCATCCTCCCTGATAAGGTCCAACCATAAAGCTATCTACTTTGAAATCAAAATGAACCCAATAATCCCATTAAGACCAGTAAGAGGCACTAGTCCAAGGCAAATTACCATGTATTAAGTGATAGTCTGTCAAAATTCACTGCTCCTCCAAACACCAAGAACACAGCAGCCAATGCTGAACCGCTCTCAAAAATTCTGTACAACCATGGCAATGGCTGCATAGAGGCTGCTGTATCTAATGGAAGTAAGCCCCGGACCAGTCCCAGAAAAAAACTCCCTGGTAGCATCTAGATTAAACAGGATATACACCTAAAGGTAATAAATTATGGCAAAATCAGGAAGGGTAATTCTGATAAAAATTAAAACTGTCATCAAACTAAATAGGCAACTAAGAGGGCTAATTAGGTCAAGCAAAGCTAACTCTGAGGTTAAGATAGCCTCCCAGGTGAAAGAAAACCAAAAGGCCTTCTTTGGTTATGTAAGAAATCTCAAGGGCAGCACAGAGCAATGTGCTGAACTGGTAGTTAATGGTACCGCATTAACCAAGCCTGGAGATATAGGGAACCTGTTCATGGAAAAATTCAGTTCCAACTTTACCCCCCTCTCTCTCTCCCCCAACCACCCCCCAAATACCCTCAAACATAACCCCTCCAACTATAAATAGGGAGCATGTACAGGCTGCACTCACTAAAGCCAAGAACACAGCCTCAGTGGGCCCAGTGAACATCCAATGATGCCTCCCAAACAGTCTAAATTACAACTTATTGGGACCCCTTGAGTCATTATTTAAACTACTGTCTTAAAACAAGTTTTGTGCCATATGAATGGAGGACTGTGATAGTCATCTCACTTCACAAGGGAGGACCTTCAACAGATTTAGAAACTACAGATCCATTAGTCTGACAAGTCTCATTTGCAAATTCATGGAAATTATCAACAATGACATAAGAGACCTCTAAACACTCTCTCCATCTATGTTTGGCTTTGTCAAAAGAAGGTCATGCTTACCAAATCTGCTGGACATCTTTGAAAAGATCACTAACGTAATGTATGAGAGGAGAGTGTGCATACTGCCTCCATAGATATGGCTAAAGCATTTCATACAATACCCCACTGAGGCACTGTTAACAAACTTACGGAATTAGGTATAAAGCTCTTTATAACACGCTTGATATCCATCTGGCTCACTGACAGGACCCAGGAGGTTAGAAACAATGAGGCTACCTCCATAAAGAGGCAGGTCACCAGTGTATTCCCCCAGGGCTCTGTGCTAGGCCCACTCCTCTTTGGCATCTATTTCTTGGATATCAAAGTCAATGTTAAAGGCTATTGGCTAAACAAGTTCGCAGATGAGTGCAAACTTGGAGAAGTCACTGAATCCCCTCAAGATAAGAGGTCTAACACAGACAAATGCTAGATGCCAAAGCCATGGCTTAAAACTCAATACTAAGGAATGCATAATAGCACCGTTTGGAAAGTCCACAACCCTGGGTAACTACATCATCAATAAGCCAGCCCTAAAAACTGATTCATTAGTCAGGGATCTGGGAACTCATGTAGATAGTAACCCAGCCTTTGACCAACATGTGTCCAAGGTAGTAAGAAAACCCTTCCATGTTGCTCAATTTATAAGCAAGGGCATGGCATCAAGTTCCAAGCAGGTCATCATACCACTGTACTCAGTACTCATCAGACCCATCACAGTGTATTAATGCCTTCTTTGTGTGTACCTGACCAGACAAATGAAGCAACTGGAACATTTACAATGGTTGCTTACAAAAAGGACACAGGGAGTAAACATAATGTCCTACTCTGATCACCTCAAAGCCCTGTCTCTACTTGATAACATACAGACTTTTGAGACATGATCTTTGCCCGATGTACAAGGCATCCCTGGACCCTGTTTTGATGAACTTTTTATACATCCGCAAAACAAAGAGCATCAGAGCAACTAGATTAAAATACCTAAATTTAGTTTGTAACAAACAGAACATGGAGTGACATAAATGTTTCTCAGAAAATCCCCACTCTCTGGAACAGGCTCCCCAACAAGTTGGGAGGGTGGCCTAATGGTCAAGGTGTTTGCCTTACAAACACAAGGTGCAGGGTTTGAGTCTCACAAGGGATAATTAGCTAGGCTTAAAATGGCTCGCAAGGGCAGTTAGCTTAGTACTAACCTATGAACCTATGAAGCAGAGTTCTTTCCTATCTCTACTTAATCGCAACTTGGACTAATAGGTAATTGGAAATTCACCCCTGTTCTGGCGCCTATGTTGCTGATGCATACAGGCAATCAGTAAATCACCCCTATATAAATCAAATTTGTGGGTCACATTTCAGTTGCACAGTTAAGCTTGTAAGGGCCCTAGTGGTAGTTAGCCTAGTATACACACATGTGAACCTATGTGAAGATAAGGCTGCTGAGGTGAAAAGATATGCTTAACTGCTCTGCCTGCTGAAATGTCCCCTGAGTAGGTGGGCTCCAAATAGTTC